>NC_056045.1:28344242-28644242 GCF_004379255.2 Salvia splendens
GTCGCCTAAAGCTTGGTTTGGAAGATATACGGAAGCAATGAAGAAGTAATGGGTACAGTCAAAGCAATTCCGATCACACACTTTTTTCTAAAGAAAATGGAAGGAAATATCACATACCTAATCATCTATGTAGACGATATGATGTGACGACAAAGAGGAGATGGATCAACTAAAGAAGAACTTATTTGCAGAATTTGAAATGAAGGACTTGGGATTACTAAAATACTTTCTTAGTATAGAGGTACTAAGATAAAAAAAAAGGGATCTTCATCAGTCAAAGGAAATATGTCCTTGACTTACTAACTGAGACAGGATACTGGATTGCAAACCAGCCGACACCCCTATGGTTTCAGAATCACGGTCTACAGATAGTGAAGGAGCTGAAGCTACTCATCGCACTAGATATCAGCGTCTAGTTGGGAAACTCATATATTTGTCCCATACGAGACCCGACATAGCTAATGCAGTTGGAGTAGTCAATCAGTTCATGCTGCACCTCAAGTAGCTCATTGGGAAGCAGCACTGAGGATTGTTCGATACCTGAAGGAGACGTGTCACGCCCGCATTTCCTAAGGATAGGAAGTACGGTGGACCGCGACTAGGGGAGGAATAAAGAAGCGGGGAAGAAAGGGGAGAACAGGAATATTTGACCCAAAACATTTATATAAAAAGAGTTCACTTCAAACATTGTACTAAGAAGACATTTCTAAAGTTAATGTAAACAGAGTTAAATAAAAACAATGTATCGGATTACAAGCAGCGGAAAAGACCAAAAGACAGATGATGCCGGGTATGACGACACGACACCCATCCAAAAGACCAAGTAAAAACACTCATTTGGCTTTCACTGCTCAACATCCGTCATCCCCATCGCCGCTCAACCTGCACATTAAGAAAACAACATGCAGGGCTGAGTACTTATTGCACTCAGTGGACACACGCCAAAATCATAGTTTGTCATGCCACATCAGTGTAACCTTGGGGTTTTAAGGTGTAAGAAAATAACCCAAGTACACAAAATATATTTTCATAAATTCGACTGCGCAGTCATTTTCAGATATTGCCACCCTTATTCCACTCATCATACACTATCTGATCCAACCATGACAAGGGGCGTGGCCACACCCCAGGTCAACTAGACCGGCAACTTGCTCTCAGATGGCTCCCAGTCTCGTGTACACTAGCCTGAGGGTTCGCAGCCCAACAGACCCGAATTCGATTAAACATATGTGGTAAACCACTTCAGATAGGTTTCAAAACAAAAATTGGCAAGACAAACAGTTCACCTCCATAAACATTTCCGGAACAAAGTCCGTATTTAAAGATAACCCACATAAAAGTAGGGTAGAAAAGCCCACCTCGATTGCTTAGCTTTTAAACAGTTCCCTTCAACCACACTTTCCTCGAAAAAGATCACCCTTTTGAAAGATAAATAAATCATGATTAGAGTCAGGGTAGACGATGTTTTAAACGACAATGCATGATTCCTACGTGGACGACTTCAACATCTAGCACGTTACACGTACACACTTAACAACATCTTACAAACACACAACACACAAAAAAACACGTCCGAAACACACCCCGCACGCACCCGACACGCATACGACGTACCAAAACGCGCACACGACACACACACAACACTCAAAGTCCTGGCATACCCTACTGTGCAACGGCTCACTTGGCTCGGAAAGGTTCGGAAAACTCGGAAAAGGGATCGGCGTCTCGGCCTGGCTCGGTGTCTCGGCCGCCTGGCTCGGCACCTCGGCCGACCGTCTCGGCCGCCTGGCTCGGCACCTCGCCGACCGCTCGGCCGCCTGGCTCGGCACCTCGGCCGCCTGGCTCGGCACCTCGGCCGACCGTCTCGGCCGCCTGCTCGGCACCTCGGCCGCCTGTCTCGGCACAGCTCGGCACCTGTCTCGGCACGCTCGGCACCTGTCTCGGCACAGCTCGGCACTTGTCTCGCACAGCTCGGCACCTGTCTCGGCACAGCTCGGCACCTCTGTCTCGGCACCAGCTCGGCACTGTCTCGGCACAGCTCGGCACCTCGGCCGCCATCTCGCCGCCGGCTCGGCACCTCGGCCGACCGTCTCGGCCGCCTGTCGGCACCTCGCGACCATCTCGGCGTCCGCTCGGCACCTCCCGACCGTCTCGGCCGCCTGCTCGGCACCTCGGCCGACCATCCTCGGCCGCCTGCTCGGCACCTCGGCCGCTACCTCGGCCGTCTGCTCGGCACCTAGTTTACACCCCACTTTTCCTCTGACCCCCGATTCTCAAACCCTATACGACAAACACACACACGCATTCTACATCCCAAAACACACCCAACACCTGGGATCATCCCTTCCAGACTCTCCACAAATCTGCCCTAGGCTGACCCAACCCACAACTCTCGGCCAACACACACGAAAAACTCTCGAACCAAACACTGATTCCTCCGAGCCATCTCTTGGCCAAACACACCCACATACATCACAAAAGCACAACACTCAGAACCCACCATTGCACATGAAAACATCACCCAAACACACACACAACACACAACAGCGCGAACTGCGCAGTTTACTTGCAAAAATCATAATAAAATCATACGACATCCAATGAAGCTGAAATTTACACACCACACAAAGAGAAGACATCCAAGTTTATACGGTTAAATTTCGTACCAAAAGGAGATCGTTTGCTCAGTTCAAAAGGGGTCGGAACCCACTGTCAGTTACTAACAAAACATGCTCGACACAACACATAATCACAACCTATTCAGCATCTAAACCTTCCCAAAACGTCCTACATGCATGTTTTCGAATTAAACAAGAGTTGGGTTGTATTACCTTTCCCGGATAGTTCAACGTAGTGTAAAGCTTTACTTCCTCTTACGACTCCGATTCACGAACGAAGGAGGGTATCACCTTGAGGAATCCAAGAAGATGATGAGAGGGAGTGAATGGAAGAAGGTAAAAACCGAGAGGGAGAAGGAGGAGCTTACCGGTGTTGAGATTGTGAGGGAGAAGAGAGACCGATGATTGATTGTGATTGGGAAGGGAAAGATATCGGTTTTGTGGGAGTGGGGGGGGGGTTGAGAAGATCGTGGGGAGAGGGAGAGACCGAGAGGAGAGGGAGAGAGAGGAGAGATATTTTAATTTATTAATTAGGATATTAATTTGCTTTTCAAAAACCATAAACTAAAAAATTCACACCATAAATAATGTAAACAAATAAAACATACCACACCATATCTTAAACAAGATATTCACAAAAGCAACCCCTTTAATTAAAAAAAACGGACATTACATTCCTCCCACCTTAAAAAAAATTTCGTCCCGAATTTCCTTAGATCACTCAAACAGCTCCGGAAACTTCTCTCTCATCTTATCTTCTAATTCCCATGTTGCTCTTCTTCGACTCCATGATTCCTCCACCGTACTTTCACCGAAGCAATTGACTTATTCCTCAATTCTTGCACTCTTCGATCCAAAATGGCCTCGGGCTTCTCCTCATAGCTTAGATCGGGATTTAGGACCATCATCTCTTCTTGGTGAACGATGTGTGTGGGGGTCAAAACATACTTCCTCAATTGTGACATATGGAAGACGTTGTGCACATTTCGAAGCTTTGGTGGTAGGGCCAACTTTGTATGCCACCACGCCGACTCTATCCAAAATCTCGTATGGCCGATAAATCGAGGTCTCAGCTTTCCCTTCACTCCAAAACGAGGTTATTCCCTTAGAAGGGGAAACTTTCAGAAAGACCTTTTCCCCGACCTCGAACTGTAAATCGGTCCTTCGAACATCCGCATAAGATTTCTGTCGATCCTGTGCCTCCTTGATCCTCCCACGGATTTGTCGGACAATCTCTATCATCTCTTCTACAGAGTCTGGTCCGAGAATTCTTCTCTCACCCACTTCATCCCAATAAAGTGGCGATCTACACTTCTTTCCATACAATGCCTCATATGGGAGCCATCTTGATAGTCGCCTGGTAACTATTATTGTAAGCGAACTCTACCAAGGGCAAACACTTCTTCCCAACCTACGCCTCGATCTAGCACCACAGGCTCGTAGCATGTCCTCCAATGCTTGTATCGTTCTCTCCGACTGCCCGTCGGTTGCGGGTGGAACGCTGTACTGAAATTCAACTTAGTCCCCAACTCGCGCTGCAGGCTTGTCCAAATCTAGAAGTGAATTTAGCATTCACGATCAGGATGTGATTGTCCGCTGGAACTCCATGCAAGCGTATAATTTCCCGTACATATACCTTAGCCAACTGATCGGATCCATAAGTGGCACGAAACCGGCACAAAATGGGCAGATTTGGTGAGGCGATCTATAATCACCCCAAATCATCACCGTGTTCCCTCGCTGGGATTTTGGCAGTCCTACCACAAAGTCCATTGCAATATGTTCCCACTTCCATTCCGGAATCTCGAGGGGTTGCAATTTCCCATAGGGCCGTTGGTGTAGCGCCTTTACTTGTTGACATGCTAGGCATCTCTCCACAAATGCCGCAACATGCTTTTTCATACCGTTCCACCAAAACTGTCTTTTCAAGTCTTGATACATTTTGGTGCTCCCTGGATGAGCAGCGTATGGGGTTTCATGTGCTTCTCTCATGATTTCCATCCTCAGGCCTTCATCCTTAGGCACACACAAACCTTCCCTTGTATGTGAGACCATTATCCGCTGCCTCACGAAAATTTCCGAGTTCACCCGTCCTCACTTCTGAGCGAATCTTTTCTAGTAACGTATCTCGCCGTTGAGCTTCTACAATTCTGGCTCTTAAGTCGGGTTCCATCACCAACGTGGCTACTATTCCTTCCACAGTCTCGGGCATTCTCACTACTTCCAACCGCATCTTACTGAACTCTTGGATTAAACTCTCCTCGATAGTAAGAAAGGTGGCCAGCTGAGATTGAGACTTCCTACTAAGAGCATCGGCCACTACGTTTGCTTTTCCCGGATGGTAATTTATACCACAATCGTAGTCCTTCACCAACTCGAGCCACCTACGTTGGCGCATGTTCAACTCCTTTTGCTCGAAGAAGTACTTTAGACTCTTATGGTCCGTGTATATTCACAACGGACTCCATAAAGATGATGTCTTCCAGATCTTCAAAGCATGTACCACGGCTGCCAGTTCCAAGTCATGCGTCGGATAATTCAGCTCATGGGGCTTCAATTGTCTCGATGCATATGCAATCACTTTCCCCTTCTGCATAAGCACACATCCAAGTCCCACCTTCGACGCATCCGTATACACCGCATAGTCAGTCTCTGGCTCTGGCACGGCTAGGATTGGTGCGGTGGTCAATTTCTCCTTCAACAACTGAAAGCTCGCCTCACATTCTGGTGTCCAAATCATCTTGACTCCCTTTTTCAGTTGTTGCGTCATTGGCCTTGCTATCTTCGAGAATCCCTCGATGAATCTTCGATAATAGCCCGCCAGTCCTAAAAAGCTTCGGATTTCGTTTTGTGTAGAAGGTGACTTCCACTCCTGCACCGCTTCTACCTTGGCCGGATCTACACGAATTCCATCTGAAGTTACTACATGTCCAAGAAAATTTACTTCCTTGAGCCAAAACTCGCATTTACTGAACTTGGCATATAGTTTCTCGTCCCTTAGAGTTGCTAGGACGGTTCTCAAGTGCTCTTTGTGCTCCTCCTCGTTCTTTGAGTAAACAAGCACATCATCGATGAAAACTAGGACAAACCGATCCAGAAATGGATGGAACACGCGGTTCATAAGGTCCATGAACACTGCCGGGGCGTTCGTCAGTCCAAAAGGCATCACAACGAACTCATAATGACCATATCTTGTTCGAAAAGCTGTCTTGGGTACATCTTCTCGCCGAACCCTCAGCTGATGGTACCCAGACCTCAAATCCATCTTAGAGAAGACTCCTGCCCCTCGAAGTTGGTCAAACAAGTCGTCTATCCTTGGTAGTGGATACTTGTTCTTCAGCGTCAGTTTGTTTAGCTCTCGATAGTCGATGCACATCCTCATCGATCCATCCTTCTTCTTCACAAACAACACTGGTGCTTCCCCATGGCGACACGCTAGGTCTAATAAATCCCAATTCCAGCAGCTCTTGCAGTTGCACCTTAAGCTCCTCCAACTCTTTTGGTGCCATTCTATAAGGTGCTTTGGATATTGGTGCCGATCCGGGCTCCAGATCGATCGTGAATTCTACTTGCCTGTCGGGTGGGGGTCCCGGCAATGCATCGGGGAAGACATCGGGATATTCACTCACTATCGCCACATCTTCTATCTTCCTGTCTTTCTTCTCCTCCCCATTCAAATAAACAAGGTACGCTGGACATCCCTTCCTCATCATTGTAGTGGCTTGCAGCGCAGAGACAATGGACTTGCGTCGGTTCATGAGATTCCGTAAACCTTGTCGGCTCTTTTCCTGGGGTTTCAAACGAAATTTCCCTTTCTCTACAATGAAGGGTAACGTGGTTCTCCGCTAACCAATCCATACCCAAGATTATGTCTACGCTACCCATCGTCATTATTTGCAAATTATGAGCCACTAAACTGAGTTCACCTATTCCAAAGTTCACACATGCACAAGATTGAGATATATCTATAGTCCCGCCTACCGGTGAGGTCACACTCATAGTGGGTTCGGTCTTAACAGTAGGTAATTCCAAAGTATCCACACAAGACGTTGATATAAAGGAATGCGACGCACCCGTATCAAACAAGACAACTATAGGCATATTGAGAAGTGTGCCCATACCTGCCAAGTTTCCTTGCCCAAAGGTTTCTTTCCCGTTTGCCGGCTGCTTTCCCCTTCAAGGCGTAGGCCCTTGCTTGCGATGGTAATCCTTGGCGGCGTTGTTGCGGTGGAGGTGCAGGTAGTGCCTGGGATTGTGGACGGAAACCTAGCTGGTTCTGTCTCGTTCCCGTTCCCATGTTCTTATTTGGGCAGCTTCGGAAGTAATGGCCACTTCCACCACAGTTGAAGCACCTAGGGTCTCGACACTCCCCGGCGTGGTACTTGAAGCACCTTCCACATTGAGGGTTCCTCGGCGGAAAGTTTGCCCTCGGTTGGAAAGTATTCTGTCTCCCGCCATTGTAAGGTGGGTTCCTCATGTGTTGTGGCCTCTTACCACCATATTGAGTTTGATCACCATCCCACCTCCTCTTCTCTTGGTGGCCTGACTGAGCTTGTAGGGGTGTCGCGTTTGTTGTCGCCACAACTCTTGGTTTAGGGAGTGCATCTTCCACGTCCAGTGCACAAGTCAAGATCTCCGAGTAGGAGAGTTCTCCTCGACAGGCCAATGCGGCCTTTATCTCATCTCTGAGCCCGGCCCGGAACTTCACCGCCCATTTCTCATCGGTGTCCATCAACTCGGGCGCATATTGTGCCATCTGCGCGAGGGCTCGGTCATACTCGGTTACAGTCATTCGGCCTTGGCTTAGTGTGTGGAACTCTACCACCTTGGCCCGTCTGTACGCCTTTGGAACATACTTGTTGTCAATCTCCACCTTAAACTCTTCCCATGTTAGCGCTTCCAGGCGTGCAGGATTCATAGTCCTTTGCCGAGTCTCCCACCAGTAATCGGCAGCACCTGATAATTGAAAGGTAGCGCCAGCAATGCGCTCCCTATCTGTGCACTCCATGACCCTGAAGATACGCTCGAGGCCGCGTATCCACTCTTCCGCTTTTGATGGATCTCCTTGTCCATCGAATTTAGGAGGATTCTGCCTGGAGAACGTAACTATGAATCTTTTTTGTTGAGGCGGGGGTGGAGGTGGTGGTGGTGGCGGTGGTGGTGGAGGTGGTGCCTCCACGTTGGGTCCTTGTCGTGGTTGGCGTGCACGTCTTGGCGGTATTCTGATTCAATATCCAAAAAGTGTTACTACAATTCTCATCCAAAATTACCACTTTCTCAAAATTTTCTTATAAAATCTTCAAGTAGTAAGATGCAACACATAGGATATAATCAAAATCAAAATTCTCATTAAAAGAAAGGAGGTCAAACGTTGTTCTCAAGAGTAGATCGTACTGAAAACAAAAACTGAAAAGACAACGAACTATTCTAATTCTAGACTACGACTCTATCATCCTCATCCATAGGCCCTTCCTCTGGGTCTTCGTCATCGTCCTCCTCGGGGTTCTCTTGCAGAGCCTCCTCGGGGTTCCCTTGCGGAGCCTCCTCGTAGTCATCCTCAAACCCTTGCTCACCCTCGTACATGCTCACATACTTGTCCTGATACACGACCCTCTCTTCCACATCCTGTGGGGGCTGTTCCTCTCGAGAGTCTACCAGTGCACAATACACGGCCTTCCGAAAGCCAGCCATGTCACCCACCATGTCATCGGTAGTGGGCTCATGCCACGTGTACCTCCTCGCCGTTCTTTCAGCCCACTCCTTCCAGCTGTCAGGGAGCAATTCTATTAGCTTCTCAATACCGTCGTGCTCTGTCACTCCGAACTCCTGAGCTGCCCTCCAGAGGGTGTCGAAGTGTGCCACGAACTCGATCAACGGTATGTGATCCTTCTTCCGGTACACTCTATAATCTCTGAGCACCCTCTGTGCCCTAAGTCTATCGCGATCACTCCGTCGCGGGGTTCGGAACATACGCGCCATCTATAGAAAAACAGAAACAAGCGCCTCGCGTATAAAAACAGAGTGCATAACCGAAGAAGAGAGAGAGATATGGGTATGCACGTATCGATGTTCTAACTCCCAACCCGCTGGTGTTCAAAGGCCCAAACGTTCTTATCTACTATCGGTCCAAGAAGCACTAGTGAAATCCTATCACGTCTAAGTTCAAACATTCAAAAGGCCAACACATTCTCCCATAAAGCTCACATCAACAATCACATCATCAAATCATCATACATCAGCTACATGCTTTCAAGTACATTCGACACACAAAAACAGTTCATAACATACTATAACAGTTCATAACTCAATAATTCCCAACTTTTCACAACAATTTGCACCCTTTTTACATGCGTCAATATTTACTTAAACTTTCCAAAAATCATTTTCTCCAAAACAACCCACACACAAACCATTCCACACTTTCTCAAAACTCAACTCTTTACATCCAACTCAAATTCACATTCCCTCCACTTACATATACTTTCCAAAAATTCAAATTTTCATTACCTCATTTCAGGTTGAGTGCGATGAGTCGGATGTTGAGCCAATGACACTTTTGAAAACTTACACAATTATTTATTTTGACACAGGGATACAAACTAAATCAAGACAGAAGAGACTCTTAGGTCCAGAGCAGAAAGAAAACCTAGGCTCTGATACCACTCTGTCACGCCCGCATTTCCTAAGGATAGGAAGTACGGTGGACCGCGACTAGGGGAGGAATAAAGAAGCGGGGAAGAAGGGGAGAACAGGAATATTTGACCCAAAAACATTTATTAAAAAGAAGTTCACTTCAAACATTGTACTAAGAAGACATTTCTAAAGTTAATGTAAACAGAGTTAAATAAAAACAATGTATCGGATTACAAAGCAGCGGAAAAGACCAAAAGACAGATGATGCCGGGTATGACGACACGACACCATCCAAAAGACCAAGTAAAACACTCATTTGGCTTTCACTGCTCAACATCCGTCATCCCCATCGCCGCTCAACCTGCACATTAAGAAAACAACATGCAGGGCTGAGTACTTATTGCACTCAGTGGACACACGCCAAAATCATAGTTTGTCATGCCACATCAGTGTAACCTTGGGGTTTTAAGTGTAAGAAAATAACCCAAGTACACAAAATATATTTCATAAATTCGACTGCGCAGTCATTTTCCGATATTGCCACCCTTATTCCCTCAATCATACACTATCTGATCCAAACGGTGACAAGGGGCGTGGCCACACCCCAGGTCATCTAGACCGGCCAACTTGCTCTCAGATGGCACCCAGTCTCGTGTACACTAGCCTGAGGGTTCGCAGCCCAACAGACCCGAATTCGATTAAACATATGTGGTAAACCACTTCAGATAGGTTTCAAATCAAAACATTGGCAAGACAAACAGTTCACCTCCATAAACAATTTCCGGAACAGAGTCCGTATTAAAGATAACCCACGTAAAAGTAGGGTAGAAAAGCCCACCTCGATTGCTTAGCTTTTAAAACAGTTCCCTTCAACCACACTTTCCTCGAAAAGATCACCCTTTTGAAAGATAAAAAATCATGATTAGAGTCAGGGTAGACGATGTTTAAACGACAATGCATGATTCCTACGTGGACGACTTCAACATCTAGCACGTTACACGAACACACACTTAACAACATCTCATAAGCCAAACACACAAAGACACGCCCGAAAACACACCCCGCACGCACCCGACACGCATACGACGTACTCAAAACGCGCACACGACACACACACAACACTCAAACTCCTGGCATACCCTTACTGTGCAACGGCTCACTTGGCTCGGAAAAGGTTCGGAAAAAGCTCGGAAAAAGGATCGGCGTCTCGGCCTGGCTCGGTGTCTCGGCCGCCTGGCTCGGCACCTCGGCCGACCGTCTCGGCCGCCTGGCTCGGCACCTCGGCCGACCGTCTCGGCCGCCTGGCTCGGCACCTCGGCCGACCGTCTCGGCCGCCTGGCTCGGCACCTCGGCCGCCTGTCTCGGCACAGCTCGGCACCTGTCTCGGCACAGCTCGGCACCTGTCTCGGCACAGCTCGGCACTTGTCTCGGCACAGCTCGGCACCTGTCTCGGCACAGCTCGGCACCTGCTCGGCACAGCTCGGCACCTGTCTCGGCACAGCTCGGCTCGGCGACCATCTCGGCCGTCCGGCTCGGCACCTCGGCCGACCGTCTCGGCCGCCTGTTCGGCACCTCGGCCGACCATCTCGGCCGTCCAGCTCGGCACCGTCTCGGCCGCCTGCTCGGCACCTCGGCCGACCATCTCGGCCGCCTGCTCGGCACCTCGGCCGACCACCTCGGCCGTCTGCTCGGCACCTAGTTTACACCCCTTTTCCTCTGACCCCCGATTCTCAAACCCTATACGACAAACACACCACGCATTCTACATCCCAAAACACACCCAAACACCTGGGATCATCCCTTCCAGACTCTCCACAACACTGCCCTAGGCCGAACCCTACAACTCTCGGCCAACACACACGAAACCCTCGAACCAAACACTGATTTTCCCGAGCCATCTCTTGGCCAAACACACCCACATGCTTCACAAAACACAACACTCAGAAACACACCCAAGCACACACAAACATCACCCAGAACACACCACACGCAGAACTGCGCAGTTTACTTGCAAAAATCATAGTAAAATCATACGACATCCAATGAAGCTGAAATTTACACACCACACCGAAGACACATCCAAGTTTATACGGGTTAAAATTTCGTACCAAAAGGAGATCGTTTGCTCAGTCAAAACGGGGTCGGAACCCACTGTCAGTTACTATCAAAACATGCTCGACAACAACACATAATCACAAAACCTATTCAGCATCTAAACCTTCCCAAAACGTCCTACATGCATGTTTTTCGAATTTATCATGAGTTAGGGCTATCGGGTTACCTTTCCCGGATAGTTCAACGTAATTCACACGCTTTACTTCTTCTTCCGACTCCGATTCACAACGAGAGTGCGTAACACCTTGAAGAATCCAAGTGGATGATGAGAGGGAGTGAAAGAGGAAAGAGAACCGAGAGGGAGAAGGGAGGAAGCTTACCGGTGTTGAGATTGTGAGGGAGAAGAGAGAACCGATGATTGATTGTGATTGGGAAGGGAAAGATATCGGTTTTGTGGGAGTGGGGGGGGGTTGAGAAGATCGTGGGGTGAGGGAGAGAACCGAGAGAGAGAGAGAGATATATATATATAATTTATTAATTAGGATATTAATTTGCTTTTCAAATAACCATAAACTAAATATTCACACCCATAAATAATATAAAACAAATAAAACATACCACACCATATCTTAAACAAGATATTCACAAAAAGCAAACACCCTTAATTAAAAAAAACGGACATTACATTCCTCCCACCTTAAAAAAAATTTCGTCCCGAAATTTCGTCCAAGATCATTCAAACAGCTCCGGAAACTTCTCTCTCATCTTATCTTCTAATTCCCATGTTGCTTCCTCGACTCCATGATTCCTCCACCATACTTTCACCGAAACAATTGACTTATTCCTCAACTCTTGCACCTCTTCGATCCAAAATGGCCTCGGGCTTCTCCTCATAAGCTTAGATCGGGATTTAGGACCATCATCTCTTCTTGGTGAACGATGTGTGTGGGGTCAAACACGTACTTCCTCAATTGTGACACATGGAAGACGTTGTGCACATTTCCGAAGCTTGGTGGTAGAGCCAACCTGTATGCCTACCACGCCGACTCTATCCAAAATCTCGTATGGACCAATAAATCGAGGTCTCAGCTTTCCCTTCACTCCAAAACGAGTTATTCCCTTAGAAGGGGAAACTTTCAGAAAGACCTTTTCCCCGACCTCGAACTGTAACTCGGTCCTTCGAACATCCGCATAAGATTTCTGTCGATCTTGTGCCTCCTTGATCCTCCCACGGATTTGTCGGACAATCTCTATCATCTCTTCTACAGAGTCTGGTCCGAGAATTCTTCTCTCACCCACTTCATCCCAATAAAGTGGCGATCTACACTTCTTTCCATACAATGCCTCATATGGGGCCATCTTGATAGTCGCCTGGTAACTATTATTGTAAGCGAACTCTACCAAGGGCAACACTTCTTCCCAACCTACGCCTCGATCTAGCACCACGGCTCGTAGCATGTCCTCCAATGCTTGTATCGTTCTCTCCGACTGCCCGTCGGTTTGCGGGTGGAACGCTGTACTGAAATTCAACTTAGTCCCCAACTCGCGCTGCAGGCTTGTCCAAAATCTAGAAGTGAATTTAGCATCACGATCAGATGTGATTGTCGCTGGAACTCCATGCAAGCGTATAATTTCCCGTACATATACCTTAGCCAACTGATCGGATCCATAAGTGGCACGAACCGGCACAAAATGGGCAGATTTGGTGAGGCGATCTATAATCACCCAAATCATCGTGTTCCCTCGCTGGGATTTTGGCAGTCCTACCACAAAGTCCATTGCAATATGTTCCCACTTCCATTCCGGAATCTCGAGGGGTTGCAATTTCCCATAGGGCCGTTGGTGTAGCGCCTTTACTTGTTGACATGCTAGGCATCTCTCCACAAATGCCGCAACATGCTTTTTCATACCGTTCCACCAAAACTGTCTTTTCAAGTCTTGATACATTTTGGTGCTCCCTGGATGAGCAGCGTATGGGGTTTCATGTGCTTCTCTCATGATTTCCATCCTCAGGCCTTCATCCTTAGGCACACACAACCTTCCCTTGTATGTGAGACCATTATCCGCTGCCTCACGAAAATTTCCGAGTTCACCCGTCCTCACTTCTGAGCGAATCTTTTCTAGTAACATATCTCGTCGTTGAGCTTCTACAATTCTGGCTCTTAAGTCGGGTTCCATCACCAACGTGGCTACTATCCCTTCCACAGTCTCGGGCATTCTCACCACTTCCAAGCGCATCTTACTGAACTCTTGGATTATACTCTCCTCGATAGTAAGAAAGGTGGCCAGCTGAGATTGAGACTTCCTACTAAGAGCATCGGCCACTACGTTTGCTTTTCCCGGATGGTAATTTATACCACAATCGTAGTCCTTACCAACTCGAGCCACCTACGTTGGCGCATGTTCAACTCCTTTTGCTCAAAGAAGTACTTTAGACTCTTATGGTCCGTGTATATCTCACAACGGACTCCATAAAGATGATGTCTCCAGATCTTCAAAGCATGTACCACAGCTGCCAGTTCCAAGTCATGCGTCGGATAATTCAGTTCATGGGGCTTCAATTGTCTCGATGCATATGCAATCACTTTCCCCTTCTGCATAAGCACACATCCCAGTCCCACCTTCGACGCATCCGTATATACCGCATAGTCAGTCTCTGGCTCCGGCACAGCTAGGATTGGTGCGGTGGTCAATTTCTCCTTCAACAACTGAAAGCTCGCCTCACATTCTGGCGTCCAAATCATCTGGACTCCCTTTTTCAGTTGTTGCGTCATTGGCCTTGCTATCTTCGAGAATCCCTCGATGAATCTTCGATAATAGCCCGCCAGTCCTAAAAAGCTTCGGATTTCGTTTTGTGTAGAAGGTGACTTCCACTCCTGCACCGCTTCTACCTTGGCCGGATCTACACGAATTCCATCTGAAGTTACTACATGTCCAAGAAAATTTACTTCCTTGAGCCAAAACTCGCCTTTACTGAACTTGGCATATAGTTTCTCGTCCCTTAGAGTTGCTAGGACGGTTCTCAAGTGCTCTTTGTGCTCCTCCTCGTTCTTTGAGTAAACAAGCACGTCATCGATGAAAACCAGGACAAACCGATCCAGAAATGGATGGAACACGCGGTTCATAAGGTCCATGAACACTGCCGGGGCGTTCGTCAGTCCAAAAGGCATTACAACGAACTCATAATGACCATATCTTGTTCGAAAAGCTGTCTTGGGTACATCTTCTCGCCGAACCCTCAGCTGATGGTACCCAGACCTCAAATCCATCTTAGAGAAGACTCCTGCCCCTCGAAGTTGGTCAAACAAGTCGTCTATCCTTGGTAGTGGATACTTGTTCTTCAGCGTTAGTTTGTTTAGCTCCCGATAGTCGATGCACATCCTCATCGTTCCATCCTTCTTCTTTACGAACAACACTGGTGCTCCCCATGGTGACACGCTAGGTCTAATGAATCCCAATTCCAGTAGCTCTTGCAGTTGCACCTTAAGCTCCTCCAACTCTTTTGGCGCCATTCTATAAGGTGCTTTGGATATTGGTGCCGATCCGGGCTCCAGATCGATCGTGAATTCTACTTGCCTGTCGGGTGGGGGTCCCGGCAATGCATCGGGGAAAACATCGGGGTATTCACTCACTATCTCCACATCTTCTATCTTCCTGTCTTTCTTCTCCTCCCCATTCAAATAAACAAGGTACGCTGGACATCCCTTCCTCATCATTGTAGTGGCTTGCAGCGCAGAGACAATGGACTTGCGTCGGCTCAATGGGATTCCGTGAAACTTCGTCGGCTCTTTTCCGGGGGTTTCAAACGAAATTTCCCTTTCTCTACAAAGAAGGGTAACGTGGTTCTCCGCTAACCAATCCATACCCAAGATTATGTCTACGCTACCCATCGTCATTACTTGCAAATTATAAGCCACTAAACTGAGTTCACCTATTCCAAAGTTCACACATGCACAAGATCGGGATATATCTATAGCCCCGCCTACCGGTGAGGTCACACTCATAGTGGGTTCGGTCTTAACAGTAGGTAATTCCAAAGTATCCACACAAGACGTTGATATAAAGGAATGCGACGCACCCGTATCAAACAAGACAACTATAGGCATATTGAGAAGTGTGCCCATACCTGCCAAGTTTCCTTGCTCAAAGGTTTCTTTCCCGTTTGCCGGCTGTTTCCCCTTCAAGGCGTAGGCCCTTGCTTGCGATGGTAATCCTTGGCGGCGTTGTTGCGGTGGAGGTGCAGGTAGTGCCTGGGATTGTGGACGGAAACCTAGCTGGTTCTGTCTCGTTCCCGTTCCCATGTGCTTGTTTGGGCAATTTCGGATGTAGTGGCCACTCCCACCACAGTTGAAGCACCTAGGGTCTCGACACTCCCCGGCGTGGTACTTGAAGCACCTTCCACATTGAGGGTTCCTCGGCGGAAAGTTTGCCCTCGGTTGGAAAGTATTCTGTCTCCCGCCATTGTAGGGTGGGTTCCTCATGTGTTGTGGCCTCTTACCACCATACTGAGCCTGGTCACCATCCCACCTCCTCTTCTCTTGGTGGCCCGGCTGAGCTTGTAGAGGTGTCGCGTTTGTTGTTGCCACAACTCTTGGCTTAGGGAGTGCATCTTCCACGTCCAGTGCACAAGTCAAGATCTCCGAGTAGGAGAGTTCTCCTCGACAGGCCAATGCGGCCTTTATCTCATCTCTGAGCCCGGCCCGGAACTTCACCGCCCATTTCTCATCGGTGTCCATCAACTCGGGCGCATATCGTGCCATCTGCGCGAGGGCTCGGTCATACTCGGTTACAGTCATTCGGCCTTGGCTTAGTGTGTGGAACTCTACCACCTTGGCCCGTCTGTACGTCTTTGGAACATACTTGTTATCGATCTCTACTTTAAACTCCTCCCATGTTAGCGCCTCCAGGCGGGCAGGATTCATAGTTCTTTGCCGAGTCTCCCACCAGTAATCGGCAGCACCTGACAGTTGAAAGGTAGCACCAGCAATGCGCTCCCTATCTGTGCACTCCATGACCCTGAAGATACGCTCGAGGCCGCGTATCCACTCTTCCGCTTTGGATGGGTCTCCTTGTCCGTCAAATTTTGGGGGATTCTGCCTTGAGAACGTAACTATGAATCTTTCTTGTTGAGGCGGGGGTGGAGGTGGTGGTGGCGGTGGTGGTGGAGGTGGTGCCTCCACGTTGGGTCCTTGTCGTGGTTGGCGTGCACGTCTTGGCGGCATTCTGATTCAATATCCAAAAAGTGTTACTACAATTCTCATCCAAAATTACCACTTTCTCAAAATTTTCTTATAAAATCTTCATGTAGTATAAGATGCAACACATAGGATATATATATCAAAATCCAAATTCTCATTAAAAGAAAGAAGGCCAACATTGTTCCCAAGAGTAGATCGTACTGAAAGCAAAAACTGAAAAGACAACGAACTATTCTAATTCTAGACTACGACTCTATCATCCTCATCCATAGGCCCTTCCTCCGGGTCTTCGTCGTCGTCCTCCTCGGAGTTCCCTGGCAGAGCCTCCTCATAAACATCTTCATACCCTTGTTCACCCTCGTACATGCTCACATACTTGTCCTGATACACGACCCTCTCTTCCACCTCCTGTGGGGGCTGCTCCTCTCGAGAGTCCACCAGTGCACAATATACGGCTTTCCGAAAGCCAGCCATGTCACCCACCATGTCGTCGGTAGCGGGCTCATGCCACGTGTACCTCCTCGCCGTTCTTTCGGCCCACTCCTTCCAGCTATCGGGAAGCAAATCTATTAGCTTCTCAATGCCGTCATGCTCTGTCACTCCGAACTCCTGAGCTGCCCTCCAGAGGGTGTCGAAGTGTGCCACGAACTCGATCAACGGTACGTGATCCTTCTTCCGGTACACTCTATAATCCCTGAGCACCCTCTGTGCCCTAAGTCTATCGCGATCACTCCGTCGCGGGGTTCGGAACATACGCGCCATCTATAGAAAAACAGAAACAACCGCCTCGCGTATAAAAAACAGAGTACATAACCGAAGAAGAGAGAGAGAGAGAGAGAGTGTATGCACGTATCGCTGTTCTAACCCAAACCCGCTGGTGTTCAAAGGCCAAAAGCTCTTATCTATCATAGGTCCAAGAAGCACTAGTGAAATTCTATCACGTCTAAGTTCAAACATTCAAAAGGCCAACACATACTCACATAAAAGCTCACATCAACATTCACGTCATCATATCATCACACATCAGCCACATGCTTTCATATAAGTTCATCATACATCAACAGTTCATAACACCATAACAGTTCATAACTCAAATAATTTCCAACTTTTCCACATCACGTTGTACCCTTCCACATGTCTCAACATTTACTTAAACTTTACATAAAAATCATTTTCAACACCAAAATCACAATTTCCTCCACTTCCATATACTTTCCAAAATTTTGAAATTTTCATTACCTCATTTCAGGTTGAGTGCGATGAGTCGGATGTTGAGCCAATGACACTTTTGAAAACTTACTCCAGTCAGAAAAAGAATTTTTTTTTTTTTGGGTCCAGAGCAGAAAGAGAAAACCTAGGCTCTGATACCACTCTGTCACGCCCGCATTTCCTAAGGATAGGAAGTACGGTGGACCGCGACTAGGGGAGGAATAAAGAAGCGGGGAAGAAAGGGGAGAACAGGAATATTTGACCCAAAAGCATTTATTAAAAAGAAGTTCACTTCAAACATTGTACTAAGAAGACATTTCTAAAGTTAATGTAAACAGAGTTAAATAAAAACAATGTATCGGATTAAAAAGCAGCGGAAAAGACCAAAAGACAGATGATGCCGGGTATGACGACACGACACCATCCAAAAGACCAAGTAAAAACACTCATTTGGCTTTCACTGCTCAACATCCGTCATCCCCATCGCCGCTCAACCTGCACATTAAGAAAACAACATGCAGGGCTGAGTACTTATTGCACTCAGTGGACACACGCCAAAATCATAGTTTGTCATGCCACATCAGTGTAACCTTGGGGTTTTAAGTGTAAGAAAGTAACCCAAGTACACAAAATATATTTCATAAATTCGACTGCGCAGTCATTTTCAGATATTGCCACCCTTATTCCCACTATCATACACTATCTGATCCAACCATGACAAGGGGCGTGGCCACACCCCAGGTTAACTAGACCGGCCAACTTGCTCTCAGATGGCTCCCGGTCTCGTATACACTAGCCTGAAGGTTCGCAGCCCAACAGACCCGAATTCGATTAAACATATGTGGTAAACCACTTCAGATAGGTTTCAAAACAAAACAATTGGCAAGACAAACAGTTCACCTCCATAAACATTTCCGGAACAAAGTCCGTATTTAAAGATAACCCACATAAAAGTAGGGTAGAAAAGCCCACCTCGATTGCTTAGCTTTTAAAACAGTTCCCTTCAACCACACTTTCCTCGAAAAAGATCACCCTTTTGAAAGATAAATAAATCATGATTAGAGTCAGGGTAGACGATGTTTAAACGACAATGCATGATTCCTACGTGGACGACTTCAACATCTAGCACGCTACACGAACACACACTTAACAACATCTCATAAGCCAAACACACAAAGACACGCCCGAAAACACACCCCGCACGCACCCGACACGCATACGACGTACTCAAAACGCGCACACGACACACACACAACACTCAAACTCCTGGCATACCCTTACTGTGCAACGGCTCACTTGGCTCGGAAAAGGTTCGGAAAAAACTCGGAAAAAGGATCGGCGTCTCGGCCTGGCTCGGTGTCTCGGCCGCCTGGCTCGGCACCTCGGCCGACCGTCTCGGCCGCCTGGCTCGGCACCTCGGCCGACCGTCTCGGCCGCCTGGCTCGGCACCTCGGCCGCCTGTCTCGGCACAGCTCGGCACCTGTCTCGGCACAGCTCGGCACCTGTCTCGGCACAGCTCGGCACTTGTCTCGGCACAGCTCGGCACCTGTCTCGGCACAGCTCGGCACCTGTCTCGGCACAGCTCGGCACCTGTCTCGGCACAGCTCGGCACCTGTCTCGGCACAGCTCGGCACCTCGGCCGACCATCTCGGCCGTCCGGCTCGGCACCTCGGCCGACCGTCTCGGCCGCCTGTTCGGCACCTCGGCCGACCATCTCGGCCGTCCAGCTCGGCACCTCGACCGACCGTCTCGGCCGCCTGCTCGGCACCTCGGCCGACCATCTCGGCCGCCTGCTCGGCACCTCGGCCGACTACCTCGGCCGTCTGCTCGGCACCTAGTTTACACCCCTTTTCCTCTGACCCCCGATTCTCAAACCCTATACGACAAACACACCACGCATTCTACATCCCAAAACACACCCAAACACCTGGGATCATCCCTTCCAGACTCTCCACAAATCTGCCCTAGGCTGAACCCAACAACTCTCGGCCAACACACACGAAAACTCTCGAACCAAACACTGATTCCTCCGAGCCATCTCTTGGCCAAACACACCCACATACATCACAAAAGCACAACACTCAGAAACCCAACCATTGCACATGAAAACATCACCCAGAACACACCACACGCAGAACTGCGCAGTTTACTTGCAAAAATCATAGTAAAATCATACGACATCCAATGAAGCTGAAATTTACACACCACACCGAAGACACATCCAAGTTTATACGGTTAAAATTTCGTACCAAAAGGAGATCGTTTGCTCAGTCAAAACGGGGTCGGAACCCACTGTCAGTTACTAACAAAACATGCTCGACAACAACACATAATCACAAAACCTATTCAGCATCTAAACCTTCCCAAAACGTCCTACATGCATGTTTTTCGAATTAAACGAGAGTTGAGGCCTTGTATTACCTTTCCCGGATAGTTCAACGTAGTGTAAAAGCTTTACTTCCTCTTACGACTCCGATTCACGACGAAGGAGGGTATCACCTTGAGGAATCCAAGAAGATGATGAGAGGGAGTGAATGGAAGAAGGTAAAAACCGAGAGGGAGAAGGGAGGAAGCTTACCGGTGTTGAGATTGTGAGGGAGAAGAGAGAACCGATGATTGATTGTGATTGGGAAGGGAAAGATATCGGTTTTGTGGGAGTGGGGGGGGTTGAGAAGATCGTGGGGTGAGGGAGAGAACCGAGAGAGAGAGGGAGAGAGAGAGAGAGATATTTAATTTATTAATTAGGATATTAATTTGCTTTTCAAAAACCATAAACTAAAAATTTCACACCCATAAATAATGTAAAACAAATAAAACATACCACACCATATCTTAAACAAGATATTCACAAAAAGCAAACACCCTTTAATTAAAAAAAACGGACATTACAAGACGGCTGGCAATGGAATCTTGTTCGAAAACCATGGACATTTGGAGATTCATGGGTTTACAGATGCCGATTGGGCAAGGAACCCAAATGACAGAAAATCGATTGCGGGTTATTTCACCTTTGTGGGTGGGAACCTTGTCACATGGCGAAGCAAGAAACAAAAGGTGGTAGCTCTGTCAAGCGCTGAAGCAGAGTTCTGGGGGATCAAGAGTGGGCTGACAGAAATTCTATGGTTGAAAAAGTTGATGACAGAACTAGATTTGAACTCACAGAAGTCGTGCAAGTTGTTCTGCGATAATAAGGCGGCAATCAGTATATCAGAGAATCCAGTCCAACATAACCGTACAAATATCATATTGTGAAGTTGCCATCTGATCTTCAACAATAAGTTATGTACATTTTTAAATAAAAACCTGAAATATTGTTATATCAAAGTTAAATTATCTAAATCATCCAGTTATTGTTGGCCTTACGCAAAATGAATTAGTACTAGACTCAAATGAACAGACTTACACAAATAAAATAAATACACAAATATTTTCAAGAAATATGATCCACGTTCCATTCCATTAAAAATTAAAATAATTAAGTACTGATTTCTACCTTGTTCCATATAATATCATGATTATCGTCCATACTAGCATAGTTTTTTTTTCTTTGAAAATAATTTGTTGAAGAAAATTTCAATAGCACACGCTGTTAGACGAGGCTGGTGATCCAAACATACAGAGTCAAACCTATTGGTCCAAATTGACTTCGCACAAAAACATGGATATTGTTCAACTTGTGACATTAAACATCTGTAGTGTAAATTTAAACTTTAAAGTTATTGAATATCATGCAGCAATATATATTTTTATTTAGTTTGTGATTTACTTGAAATTTGCTTAATGGATATTGTGCAATTGTGACATAAAATATTTACCGTTAAAAATGACTAAGGTCGGTGGGGCTATATATAAATGAAAATGAAAGAAAAGAACAAATCAGAAGTGTTAGTTTCGTTTATTTATCAATCATTATTATAATAAAATTTATAAAAATAATACAAGTAGCAATAACAACGTTTATTAATATTAATGGTGCGTGAAATTGAAATAAAGTTCAAAAGATCGATTCTTGTAAATTTATTGAAAAATAATTCGAAGAGAAAACAAGTCAAAATCCTAGAAGGAAATAATCATGGACAATTTCTCAAACTGAAACGAAGCTCCCTTTGCACTCAATAAACCTTGAGTTCGACGATGGCAAGTAATGCCTGCAGACGAACTCACGTGCACGATAATCATAAACAAACGATCCCCATTTGCAGGACTGAAGCTCTAAAAACACAAAACCAGCCCTCCACTGATCAGGTGCCGCAAAGGGCACTGACGCATCAATCATCATACGATTCCAACTGAATTTGCTTCCTTCACATCTCGACTCACAAATCTTCACAAATCTAACACCAGTCTGACATCCAAAGCTAAAGTAGCGAAATGAGTGCTCATCTTCTGCGAAAATCGAACACTCACCTAAAACAAATGGCAACGTGATTATCCGAAACACTTCATTCTTCATGTCAAAGGACAGTATTCTCGACGTAAAACCATGCCCTCCCATACACCAGTGCGCAAAGTGGCCATTCTTGCAACTTGATTTTATGGGACTAACCATGTAAAATTCAAATCTATAAGTGATGCTGCATTCTACGGCCAACTCCCTCCAAGAATCTGCCGTCCTTGAATACAGTTGAGCATGGAGACATCGGTGCTTAAGACACGTAAGCACCTGCACCACTTTGTAATCTTCGTCGAAACCAATTGCAACGGATCGTTGTCCTATTTTACATGAGGGGCCAAAAGATGTAAGTGGGAGATTCTTGACTTGGCCTAGAAAAGGATTGCATATAGCTATAGGAATCGTAATATTCCTGGGGTTAATGCAGATTAGACCCTTAACCGACCCAACTATCGTAGGTACTAATTCCCAATAGATGTTAGCATATTCATATGACATTAAATCCTTGTGGTTGTGTTGGAGTTGGAGATTTACTAATACTTTGTTCGGCTTAATATCATCATCATGATCAAAAGAAATTTGTATATATACTGTGTCATCTGGCAGGTTGTTGTCATTGAGAGTGTGCAGTTTTCTGAAATATGGAGAATCGATAACGTCACGCCAGAATCTGCAGACAGTTCTGAGTCTCAACAAAGATTTTATGGGCAGACGCAACATAATTTCTATCAACACATCCTCGTTTATTGCTTTGTATTTAATACTAGCAATGGGGGATCCATGATTTCCAGTTTGAGGGTGCGACATATAATTATAGCAACTTCGAGCCTTCATTCCGAGTTATCGACGATGGCATTTCATCACTTAAGGATCAACCAAAACAACCAAGATTAAATAAGGATATATCTGAATTGATACCTGTCATTGTTAAAACTCAATCACCAATTTCATCGCAAAATTAATAAAATGATTAATGTACATACTACATTGTCGATAGCATGAAAAACAATACCTAATAAATAAAGAAGATCACATAAAATTTAGAAATTGTTTACCTCATTAGTGCTTTGAGTTTCTGTGGTTGTTTTCTTGTGGTTAGAATTTTGATTGTGATAAAAAAAATTAGAAACCTGCATGGTTGAAGGGTGTAGTTTGTTAAGATTTCCTGTTTTTATGGAGTTTGTTGTTTTTCTTATTCCTTCCATTATAAATAGTGGCATCATGAAAAAGATGAAGAAATCAAGATTGAATACAAGGCTTTCATATATTAATTAATTATATACTCCCTTCGTCCCATTCTAGAAGTCTTATTTGGTTTCGGCACGAATTTGAAGAAATGTAAAAAGAAATTCGGTTAATTAAATAAGTTAATGGAATTTGAGTAGAATAAGTTGGTGGAATACAAGACTTTCCTATATTAATTATATACTCCCTTCGAACAATAATAGAAGTCTTATTTGGTTTTGGGCATGAATTTTAAAAAATGTAAAGAAAAATGAGGTTAATTAAATAAGTTAGTAGAATACGAATAGAATAAGTTGGTGGAATATAAGCCGACTTACTATTTATGGTAAAAATGAAATATACTTCTTATTGTGGGATGGATGAAAATGACAAAATAAGACTTTTATTGTGGGACGAAGGGAATGTAATTTTTTATTTCATACTATTTGGGCTAGAAGAGCACCAGAAACTGCTAGACAAATACACGGTCCATTTAATTAGGCAAAACATAATCAAGTTGAATAAATTTATTTAATTAGGCAAATCACTAGGTTGTGAGCTGCATCAAGCTTCGAATGCTACATGTTAAAACGAGTTGATTTAAAAGGGCTCGTGCCTAGCACAATAATTGTACACAAATACAAAACAAGTCGTCCACCGAGGTACCTCAAGCTACAAGGCTAATTTTCTAGTGTAAATTTAAACTTTAAAGTTATTGAATATATCATGCAGCAATATATATATTTTTCTTTAGTTTGTGATTTACTTATACGGAATTTGGTTAATGGATATTGTGCAATTTGTGACATAAAATTTACCGTTAAAAGTGACTAAGGTCGGTGTGGCTATATATATAATTCAAAATGAAAGAAAAGAACAAAATACAAATGTTAGGTTCGTTTATTTATCATCGTCATTATTGTACGATAAAATTTATAACATTAATACGAATAGCAATAATAAAGTTTATTAATATTTGTGGTGCGTGAAATTTCTGTGTGTAAAGAAAATGGATATTATATTGCCACGACGTAAATTTGAAATTTAATAACTCAACTGTTAATGCAAATTTTAGTGTGAAGTCGATTTATAATAATTAATTATTATTGAAATTTCAAAATATCTATTCTAAATCGACATATTTTAGTACTAGTATAATTAGGCCTGTAAATTTAATCCGCGGGTTTCGGGTATACCCGACCCTGACCCAATACCTGACGGGTTTTGGGTACCCGAAACCCGAAATTATGGGTTCGGGTACGGGTTTGGGTAGTTAATGTTAGAATTTTTCAGGTTTAGGGTACCCGAAACTCGTATTAGGGTACCCGACTAAACCCGATTAAACCTGATTAATTATGTATTGTGATTATTTTTTTTATTTAGTATAGGGCCTATTGCCCATAGGGTAAATTTATTCTCTTAAAAAATTATTTTAATCTCTTTTATGTTTCAATTTATGCCAAAAATTTCTTAATTTTTTTAGTGTCAATTTGTCATGGAGAGTTTTCGACAAGTTCGGCATGGGAGCTATGTAGGCATCTTGCCCCTGTTTTTAAACTAACTTGGTGCGATCTCATCCTTCCTTCTATCTCAATCTTCATTTGGAGGCTTCTCGAAAACCGTATTCCGGTGGATGCAAAGCTTCAATGGAGGAAAATTAGCCTCGCTCTGCAAATCCCCCGCGGTGGAAACAAGAGAACATCTGTTTTTGCGTGGGGAGATTGCTTCGCAAGTCTGGAGGATGGTGGGAGATGGAATGCCGCGGTGCTAGACTTGGAAGCGCGTATCAGATTCTGGCATAGACGCATCTGTCATACAGATATCCCCTGCCTTGTCTTATGGTTCATCTGGTCGGAGAGAAATAGCAACATTCATCGGAATACAAGCTTTAGTGTCGGATCGCTGTTTAATCGGATCAAATCATATCTGCAACATCTTAAATTGGGCAAAAACCAGTGGAAACGGATATGTTTAACACCTCTAATTGGAGAGAGAACAAATTAGGCATGTGCGATGGATTCCGCCCGACTCAGATTGGATTAAACTCAAATTCAGAGGCAGGGGCCGGAGGTGTTATTAGGAACGCAAGTGGAAGCTTAGTGCAGGGGTTCATGGAAAACATCTCGGCTACTTCAGCCCCCGATGCAAGCCCTTTCAATTGCGAAGGAGCAAGGGAAACCAATCTGGATTGAGTTGGGAGCAAAGGATGTGGCTTCCTTGCTCATATCAGAAAAATTTGGAGCAGCCAATCTGAGATATAGAATCATTAACATCCGCAACAAGCTTAGGCAAGTGGAAGCTAAAATTTCTTATATTCCCGCTCAAGGCAACAAGGTAGCAGTCGTCCTCGCGCAACAAGGCAGCAAAGAGAGGAATAGGATTATCTTCGAGCACAACTCAGCGCCGGCGCTGGTGAAGGGCCTGATCAGAATGGACCAACTTGGGTACCCGAGTTTCTGGCGTCGTCAGTCCAGCCATGAACATTAATGGTTTTTTGTTTTATTTTGTGTGTACATTATATTGGTGTCTCCCCCTTATTTGGAGGAGTCCTCACGTTACTCTTTGAACATTAGATTGCTCTTTGGGTGTTGTTTCGTTGTATGACGGAAGTTGATGAAATAAAGGGATGAGGGACCCGTGAACCCTCCACCGCTAGGTGTTAAAAAAAAAAAAAAATTATTTTCTCTTAGTTCTCCACTTACCACACACCAGATTAATTGCAAATAAGTTATTGGAATTTTCTTCAACAATTAATCGTAAAACTATACATACTGCTATGGATGATATATGATAAAATTCATGTGTGGTGTTATCCTCGTTGAATTATTCGGATATCACTTTAGATACCATTTAATCCAAATTAGACTTTATAGAATTTTTCTAAAAAAAATGTTAATTTATGATTTTTACAATCATTTTCAAATTTGTGGAACATATCAGAATTTTGAACAAAATTTATGATTTTTTTTTCAACACCCCTATTTTAAATTTTAATGAAATTGAACGAGTATGTGGATTATTACTAGAAGATATGTAATGACGAGTTTATATTAATAAAATATTTTGAGTCTGGTAGTAGTATTTATTTTGTGTAAGGACAACAATAAGGGGATGTTTTAGCTAAGTAGTAAATTTTAGTATTTTTCAAAAAAAATTCTAAAACATGCTTTTCTTTAGTAACCTCCACAGTATTACAATTTTTTTGGTGTTTTTCAGAATACGTCTTCGACAAACATTACATTGCGAAATTAGACAACAAGCATGATATAAATGTGTGTGAGTGATAATTTTATTATAAACAGTTCAAAAAAGACACATACTAATTCATACTCCTATATCAATTGCCACGTAATTAATAATAATTTGTAGTATAAATCAAAATTCTTTCTTTTTAGAATAGAATTTGAATTCTAATGCTCCCAAGCCCACGACAACGGCCCATCACATGTCCAACTCACCTCATGATCAAGCCACTACAATATTATAATAGCCCATCAACGACCCAAGCGTGCCTACTCAAATAAAATCCTCCCATATCTCGGCCCAAGCGAAACAAACACCGCCCACACAATCCTAGATTATTCTTGATTATAAATAATTGTTAGCTTGGTTATATCATTTTTATTCCCAGTGCCCTATTCGTGTGTATGTAATGAACATGGAAACCCAGATCTACACATGCATTAATTCTTACGAATCTCAATAAATAGTAGACAAAATCTCAATACAGTTTTATTGAGATTTCACATGCATTATGTTGAGATTTTATATGCAGTATATTGAGATTTTATATGCTATATATTGAGATTTTTTTATGTATTTGTTGATAAAAAAATATGTTATGAAAATTGAAACAAAAATCATCAAATTTCATCATCCGAACGTCGTCGGAACATATGCAAGTGAGATATCATTAGAATCCTTATAAAATTACCTTAAATTTGATATATTTTTTACGAAAAAATAATATAAATCGAGTGAGTTATGCAAATTTAAAGTTTTAATAAGAGAGAATTGACATTAATACCCTTCAATTTTATTTAATACTCATTTAAATTTTTCCACATGGCATTATATCCACCACTAGATCTTCTAATCAAATGGTTAAAAATTGGTCTCAGTTTTGGATTGCTAATTAGTTAGTAATTGATTACACCCCTGGCGTCGTCGTATTGCATGTACGTTGAAAAACGCCGACGTGGTTGGCGTTTTTAACGAAAAACGCCAATCCCACTGGCTTGTTTTAAAAAACGCCAATCCGGGTGGCGTTTTTCTTGCTTTCCGCCGTGAAAAAAAGGCCAAAAATTATCCCAAGTTATACACGCCAATGGGATTGGCGTTTTTGATTGAATTTTGATGAAAAACGCCAATCCCACTGGCTTTTTTGAGTGAATTTTGAGTTTAAACGAAATGCGCCCCAAGTGTTTGATGAAATGCCTCAAAGAGGATTCTGTTCTTGTCTTTTACATAGCACACCAAGTGTTTGATGGAACGTTAAGTGAGCTCCAGCCAGCTTTTTACATCCTAAACTTCGATGAAAACACGATTTGATGAGTCATAATTTACATAAAAATGTGTAGTCTAAGGGGAAAAATATAGAAAATATGCTTCGCATTAATAATATCATCTTGTATTATACTAAATTAAATAATTTCATTTATTATTTACAATTTTTTCAAAACGAATGAAGAAAATGAAATGACTCTACTACTATGAACGTAGTAGAGTCATTGATAGTGTCATTTTCGAGAACTCTTTAGTAGATGAGGTCGACGTAGAATACCCTTAACGTATTCGGCCCCTTATGCTTTTGTTTCATGCGTTCGTCCACTACTTTCACCTTTTCTATTTTTATTATTGTTTATTTGTTTAATTCATTTAATTGGTTTTTCTGTTTTTATTTTTACTTTTTCAGTATTTATAGTATTTTCCTATTTTAATTATAACGGTCAGTAGCATTACTGACTGCTGCTATACAGCAGCTACAGTTTGGACTTCAATTAACACTCCAAACTAAATTTATTTAGTTCTGCTGTTAAATTATTGTTATTTTTTGTCATGTTTCTATGCTATGTAGAATAAATTGTAGGTGAATTTAATTTAATACGTAGAGTTCAGTATCCGAATAATTTATTGTAATTTAATGCTTCATTATCTATGACTTGCAGAAAAAATCCCTATTCGCTGACCATACAATTCAGTTAGTATAAGAGAAAAAAATCATCCTTCTTTTGAATACTCCATATTCTTCTTTATTTTTTAGTATTTTTAGATTCTTTAATCTTTATGAATAGATGCAAAATTTGATTGTTTTGGTGGACTTCTTTTCTTTATTCTCATTAACTCAAAAAAAATTAGGAATATTGTTCTAAAGGAAAAAAATGTAAATAAGTACTTGAGTGAGTAATAGGATACATCGATATAAAAAATCATTAATTTGTAAAATAAGTACTAATATTTAAATATCTTATCTTACAACTCTTTTTAAATTTATTTATAATTAGGATAAAGCTCTCATATTACGTTATTTTCTTTCTCATAAGGTAATTATGTTTTCCTTAATTTTAAGTTTAGTTTAACCAAAAAAAGCTTAAAGTATTAGCATCAAGAAGGGTGGAAGTGACTCACATATTTAAAAGCTTTTACGTTTGTATTCATAGCCAATTAATCATATTCATGGAATAGACGAAACTTGAAAAAAAGGGTAAATAAATATGGTTATTTTTCGGTTTCACAAATATGCTCTCAACTTGTAAAAAGCTGGCTGGAGCTCACTTAAACGTTCCATCAAACACTTGGTGTGCTATGTAAAAGACAAGAACAGAATCCTCTTTGAGGCATTTCATCAAACACTTGGGGCGCATTTCGTTTAAACTCAAAATTCACTCAAAAACGCTAGTGGGATTGGCGTTTTTCATCAAAATTCAATAAAAAACGCCAATCCCATTGGCGTGTATAACTTGGGATAATTTTTGGCCTTTTTTTCACGGCGGAAAGCAAGAAAAACGCCACCCGAATTGGCATTTTTTAAAACACGCCAGTGGGATTGGCGTTTTTCGTTAAAAACGCCAACGATATGACGACACATACGTTGTAAAACGCCAATACGGGTGGCGTTTTCACTTAAAACACGCCAACGAGAGTGGCGTTTTTCCCATTTATGGAAAAGATAACAAAATGGGTACATTTACGTAATTTTAAAGGCAAAGTAGCCTATAAACCCGATTTTCTCATTGATTACACCCCTTCTACCATATTATACTCCTAGTTTGTTTGATTGGAAATTTTAAAAAAAATTACTATATTTTTTGTGAAAAGTAGCAAAGTTCATTAAAATGTACTCCCTCCGTCCCACGTTACTTGAGTCATTTCTTTTTTGCACTCGTTTTAGAAAAATAATACTCCCTCCGTCCCACTTTAGGAGTCCCGGTTTACCATTTTTGGGTGTCCCACTTTAGGAGTCCCGGTTGGAATATTCCATAATTGGTAATAGGCCTCACATTCCACTCACATTTTATTATAAAACTAATATATAAAAGTATGACCCACATTCCACTATCTTTTTTCACCAACTTTCCTTTACATTTCTTAAAACCCGTGCCGAACTCAACCGGGACTCCTAAAGTGGGACGGGGGGAGTAATAAATAGTTAAAGTATAGAGAAAAAAAAAGTAAGAGAGAGAATATTGTAGAAAAGATTCTTAACTATATTATTCAATTTCTTACTTTATTTTCTCTTCACTTTAATTATTTATTATTAGTTTTTCAAAACAAGTGTGAAAAAGAAGTGACTCAAGTAACATGGGACGAAGAGAGTATACTAATTGATTAGATAATTCATAAATCGAGCACATAATCCATAAATTAATCATATAAATGGAAGGAATTTGTCTAGTTAAATGAATTTATTCAGCTAGATTATAATTTTTCCTGATTAAATAGACTGCGTATTCATAACTTCTAGTGTATTCATAATTTCTACAATATACTCCCTCCTCGGCGAATAGGAGTCCATTTTCCTAATTTAGTCCGATCGCAAATAGGAGTCTCGGTTCATAAAGTAAGAGAAAAGAGAAGAAAGACAATTAAAGTACTATTAGTAGATAGTGGAACCCACATTATTATTATAGTGTTTTGATGGTGGTCTAAGTTGTAAATTACTAAACGTATAGAGATAATAAATTGTGATAGCTTTCCATAAATAGAAATACTCATATTTTTATGAGATGAACAAAAATAAAAAAATGTTATATTTTCATGGGACGGATAGAGTATTATTTTAGTCGCAAAGTTTTCTTTTACTAACTGAAAATGATTGTATGGATCAGATAACTATGAACTTTAATTACCAAGACCTCTTTTGCTATTGCAGCGCTACTGAGATGGCTAATCTCATAAGGAACAGACTGTGTACAAAAAATTAACCAAGATTACAAATCAACTAAGTACAGGGGAAAATACAATCATAACCCTAGCTACGTTCAAGTTCTCAACCAAAGTTGGTGATAAGTAGTATTCTAGGCCTCGGTTACTGGTCAGTATGACGTGCTTAATTGTCTATTATCTGCAAAGAAGTTGCTAAAGTGTGCAGGGAAAGCTTCCAAGTCAGCAGGAGAAGGTTCAGAATACTCAGGTGCAAAGGGCGCTAGAAGGGTGCAATACTGACCAGTATGCATGCCTCAAAGGCTCGAGATGGAGAAGAAGGATAGCTGGGAAAGATCAACTACAAACAAGGACAGAGAAGTCATTTCACATGGAGAGTCTACCCTAAAAGTGAGGGCAAACCTCCCTATAAAAAGAAGCCACTTGGAAAGAGAAAGAGAATCATCACCAACATTCACCCTTAGTTAGAATTCTCTCGGTAGATCAGTTCTTTCAAGCATTATCCAGTCTTCTCGTTCCTCGCCAACTGCCATGGTTACCTGAGTTTCAGACATCCACCGGAGTTCCACCGTTCCAGCCAGTTCGCTTTCGTAGTAGTAGCAGTTTCACCGCCCGGAGTGGCAAAACAATCTTTATTTGCTTTCCTAGTTAAATTCTACATGTTTTCTGTCGTTGGACCTTTTAAGCTTTCAGTATTTTGTTATGTTTTGAAGTTCCGTGTTTAGATCCAAACGCTTTTAAGCTATGAAGATGTTTTTATGCATTTCCTTCGGTCAGATCCTGTTTCATTCTGCCTAGTTAGCTTAGATCTGCATGTTAGGTAATTTTCGAAGTATTTAAGCATGATTTCATTCGGCGTTACTCGATCTGAGAATTGTAGTTAAAGTTGTGGTTTTGATCTAGCTTTGAAGTGATTAAGTGTTAAATCTGAAGTTTACGTAGACGCTGTTACTTTGCATGCTGTCCAGTAGGCGCAATTCTTCATTTTCGCTAATTAATCTTCGAGTTTAAGGTGTTTAATTAATGGCTTAATTTGTGAAGTTGTTGGATCTGAATGTTATCTGTGGAATCTGTTTTTATTTTGAATATATGTATGCTTGATGAAGAAGATAACATCAACATTTAAGTTTGGGGCCACTTTTACTTTTAGTTTACTTTTTGCTTTTGTACCTTGCTTTTCAGGAGGTACTTTAAAGACTTGTCAGAGCAGTCCTAACCACCACATATCTCATGTTATTCCCTAGTTCCATTTATAGAAACCGTTTACCCTTTCACATGTCTACCAAACATCTTGTCCCCCAATTTCACGTACACAACCTGATGTCTGTTACCAGTACACAACCCAGTCAGTAGAGTACATCATTTAGTTTCCTGGGATTCGACCCTTACCTTTACTATACTAATCAGTAAAAGTGGGTTGAGGATTTATTGAAAAGTCAGGTTTAGGTTGTCGTGCCAACGACTCAGCTAGGTTGTGATTCTCATCCTGATCAGTTGGATATACCCTTTTTATAACGCCCGACCGAAAACCTGTTAAAAGAAATACGAGCTTTTCAAATGGTGTAGATGAGAATACAGTTAATACAATTAGTGTTACTAACAAGCCTGGTGTAGATGAGATTGAGAATGCGGCGATTGATGGTGATACTGGCCGATATATACTCCCTCCAAGGAGTACTCGTGGCATTCCTGCTAAGAGATATAGTCTCGAGAGGATTGGTAAGAGCAAATACTCTGTGGCGAATCTGGCTAAGGCCAATCTTACTGAGATGGCTAGAGCATTTGAAGCAGCCCTTTATGAGGAGGAAGAAATTCTATACACTGCCGAGGATGCTATGAAACTTCCTCACTAGAGAAAAACAATGCTGGTGGAGATACGGGCCCTGATGAAGAACAAGACATGTGAAGTATATTTGAAACCTGATGGAGTTCGAACTGTGGGGTGCAGATGGGTCTTCACCATCAAACGAAGGCCGGATGGTTCTATCGAAAGGTACCAGGCAAGACTAGTGGCCAGGGGATACACTCAGACCTATGGTATTGATTATGCCGAGACATTCTCACCCGTGACCAAGATGAGTGCTATTCGAGTGTTGCTTTCGATAACAGCAGCTAGAGAGTGGCCGCTCCATCAATTTGATGTGACTAACGCGTTCTTGCATGGGGAACTGAAAAGCCCATCTATATGGAGGCACCTCCTGGATTTGCTGGGGAATTCGAAGGAGGGATGATTTGCAAGTTGAAACGAACACTGTATGGGCTAAAATAGTCGCCTAAAGCTTGGTTTGGAAGATATACGGAAGCAATGAAGAAGTATGGGTACAGTCAAAGCAATTCCGATCACACACTGTTTCTAAAGAAAATGGAAGGAAATATGACATACCTAATCATCTATGTAGACGATATGATGTGACGACAAAGAGGAGATGGATCAACTAAAGAAGAACTTATTTGCAGAATTTGAAATGAAGGACTTGGGATTACTAAAATACTTTCTTAGTATAGAGGTACTAAGATAAAAAAAGGGATCTTCATCAGTCAAAGGAAATATGTCCTTGACTTACTAACTGAGACAGGATTACTGGATTGCAAACCAGCCGACACCCCTATGGTTCAGAATCACGGTCTACAGATAGTAGAAGGAGCTGAAGCTACTCATCGCACTAGATATCAGCGTCTAGTTGGGAAACTCATATATTTGTCCCATACGAGACCCGACATAGCTAATGCAGTTGGAGTAGTCAATCAGTTCATGCATGCACCTCAAGTAGCTCATTGGGAAGCAGCACTGAGGATTGTTCGATACCTGAAGGAGACGGCTGGCAATGGAATCTTGTTCGAAAACCATGGACATTTGGAGATTCATGGGTTTACAGATGCCGATTGGGCAAGGAACCCAAATGACAGAAAATCGATTGCGGGTTATTTCACCTTTGTGGGTGGGAACCTTGTCACATGGCGAAGCAAGAAACAAAAGGTGGTAGCTCTGTCAAGCGCTGAAGCAGAGTTCTGGGGGATCAAGAGTGGGCTGACAGAAATTCTATGGTTGAAAAAGTTGATGACAGAACTAGATTTGAACTCACAGAAGTCGTGCAAGTTGTTCTGCGATAATAAGGCGGCAATCAGTATATCAGAGAATCCAGTCCAACATAACCGTACAAATATCATATTGTGAAGTTGCCATCTGATCTTCAACAATAAGTTATGTACATTTTTAAATAAAAACCTGAAATATTGTTATATCAAAGTTAAATTATCTAAATCATCCAGTTATTGTTGGCCTTACGCAAAATGAATTAGTACTAGACTCAAATGAACAGACTTACACAAATAAAATAAATACAAAAATATTTTCAAGAAATATGATCCACGTTCCATTCCATTAAAAATTAAAATAATTAAGTACTGATTTCTACCTTGTTCCATATAATATCATGATTATCGTCCATACTAGCATAGTTTTTTTTTCTTTGAAAATAATTTGTTGAAGAAAATTTCAATAGCACACGCTGTTAGACGAGGCTGGTGATCCAAACATACAGAGTCAAACCTATTGGTCCAAATTGACTTCGCACAAAAACATGGATATTGTTCAACTTGTGACATTAAACATCTGTAGTGTAAATTTAAACTTTAAAGTTATTGAATATCATGCAGCAATATATATTTTTATTTAGTTTGTGATTTACTTGAAATTTGCTTAATGGATATTGTGCAATTGTGACATAAAATATTTACCGTTAAAAATGACTAAGGTCGGTGGGGCTATATATAAATGAAAATGAAAGAAAAGAACAAATCAGAAGTGTTAGGTTCGTTTATTTATCAGTCATTATTATAATAAAATTTATAAAAATAATACAAGTAGCAATAACAACGTTTATTAATATTAATGGTGCGTGAAATTGAAATAAAGTTCAAAAGATCGATTCTTGTAAATTTATTGAAAAATAATTCGAAGAGAAAACAAGTCAGAAATCCTAGAAGGAAATAATCATGGACAATTTCTCAAACTGAAACGAAGCTCCCTTTGCACTCAATAAACCTTGAGTTCGACGATGGCAAGTAATGCCTGCAGACGAACTCACGTGCACGATAATCATAAACAAACGATCCCCATTTGCAGGACTGAAGCTCGAAAAACACAAAACCAGCCCTCCACTGATCAGGTGCCGCAAAGGGCACTGACGCATCAATCATCATACGATTCCAACTGAATTTGCTTCCTTCACATCTCGACTCACAAATCTTCACAAATCTAACACCAGTCTGACATCCAAAGCTAAAGTAGCGAAATGAGTGCTCATCTTCTGCGAAAATCGAACACTCACCTAAAACAAATGGCAACGTGATTATCCGAAACACTTCATTCTTCATGTCAAAGGACAGTATTCTCGACGTAAAACCATGCCCTCCCATACACCAATGCGCAAAGTGGCCATTCTTGCAACTTGATTTTATGGGACTAACATTGTAAAATTCAGTTCTATAAGTGATGCTGCATTCTACGGCCAACTCCCTCCAAGAATCTGCCGTCCTTGAATACAGTTGAGCATGGAGACATCGGTGCTTAAGACACGTAAGCACCTGCACCACTTTGTAATCTTCGTCGAAACCAATTGCAACGGATCGTTGTCCTATTTTACATGAGGGGCCAAAAGATGTAAGTGGGAGATTCTTGACTTGGCCTAGAAAAGGATTGCATATAGCTATAGGAATCGTAATATTCCTGGGGTTAATGCAGATTAGACCCTTAACCGACCCAACTATCGTAGGTACTAATTCCCAATAGATGTTAGCATATTCATATGACATTAAATCCTTGTGGTTGTGTTGGAGTTGGAGATTTACTAATACTTTGTTCGGCTTAATATCATCATCATGATCAAAAGAAATTTGTATATATACTGTGTCATCTGGCAGGTTGTTGTCATTGAGAGTGTGCAGTTTTCTGAAATATGGAGAATCGATAACGTCACGCCAGAATCTGCAGACAGTTCTGAGTCTCAACAAAGATTTTATGGGCAGACGCAACATAATTTCTATCAACACATCCTCGTTTATTGCTTTGTATTTAATACTAGCAATGGGGGATCCATGATTTCCAGTTTGAGGGTGCGACATATAATTATAGCAACTTCGAGCCTTCATTCCGAGTTATCGACGATGGCATTTCATCACTTAAGGATCAACCAAAACAACCAAGATTAAATAAGGATATATCTGAATTGATACCTGTCATTGTTAAAACTCAATCACCAATTTCATCGCAAAATTAATAAAATGATTAATGTACATACTACATTGTCGATAGCATGAAAAACAATACCTAATAAATAAAGAAGATCACATAAAATTTAGAAATTGTTTACCTCATTAGTGCTTTGAGTTTCTGTGGTTGTTTTCTTGTGGTTAGAATTTTGATTGTGATAAAAAAAATTAGAAACCTGCATGGTTGAAGGGTGTAGTTTGTTAAGATTTCCTGTTTTTATGGAGTTTGTTGTTTTTCTTATTCCTTCCATTATAAATAGTGGCATCATGAAAAAGATGAAGAAATCAAGATTGAATACAAGGCTTTCATATATTAATTAATTATATACTCCCTTCGTCCCATTCTAGAAGTCTTATTTGGTTTCGGCACGAATTTGAAGAAACGTAAAAAGAAATTCGGTTAATTAAATAAGTTAATGGAATTTGAGTAGAATAAGTTGGTGGAATACAAGACTTTCCTATATTAATTATATACTCCCTTCGAACAATAATAGAAGTCTTATTTGGTTTTGGGCATGAATTTTAAAAAATGTAAAGAAAAATGAGGTTAATTAAATAAGTTAGTAGAATACGAATAGAATAAGTTGGTGGAATATAAGCCGACTTACTATTTATGGTAAAAATGAAATATACTTCTTATTGTGGGATGGATGAAAATGACAAAATAAGACTTTTATTGTGGGACGAAGGGAATGTAATTTTTTATTTCATACTATTTGGGCTAGAAGAGCACCAGAAACTGCTAGACAAATACACGGTCCATTTAATTAGGCAAAACATAATCAAGTTGAATAAATTTATTTAATTAGGCAAATCACTAGGTTGTGAGCTGCATCAAGCTTCGAATGCTACATGTTAAAACGAGTTGATTTAAAAGGGCTCGTGCCTAGCACAATAATTGTACACAAATACAAAACAAGTCGTCCACCGATGTACCTCAAGCTACAAGGCTAATTTTCTAGTGTAAATTTAAACTTTAAAGTTATTGAATATATCATGCAGCAATATATATATTTTTCTTTAGTTTGTGATTTACTTATACGGAATTTGGTTAATGGATATTGTGCAATTTGTGACATAAAATTTACCGTTAAAAGTGACTAAGGTCGGTGTGGCTATATATATAATTCAAAATGAAAGAAAAGAACAAAATACAAATGTTAGGTTCGTTTATTTATCATCGTCATTATTGTACGATAAAATTTATAACATTAATACGAATAGCAATAATAAAGTTTATTAATATTTGTGGTGCGTGAAATTTCTGTGTGTAAAGAAAATGGATATTATATTGCCACGACGTAAATTTGAAATTTAATAACTCAACTGTTAATGCAAATTTTAGTGTGAAGTCGATTTATAATAATTAATTATTATTGAAATTTCAAAATATCTATTCTAAATCGACATATTTTAGTACTTGTATAATTAGGCCTGTAAATTTAATCCGCGGGTTTCGGGTATACCCGACCCTGACCCAATACCTGACGGGTTTTGGGTACCCGAAACCCGAAATTATGGGTTCGGGTACGGGTTTGGGTAGTTAATGTTAGAATTTTTCAGGTTTAGGGTACCCGAAACTCGTATTAGGGTACCCGACTAAACCCGATTAAACCTGATTAATTATGTATTGTGATTATTTTTTTTATTTAGTATAGGGCCTATTGCCCATAGGGTAAATTTATTCTCTTAAAAAATTATTTTAATCTCTTTTATGTTTCAATTTATGCCAAAAATTTCTTAATTTTTTTAGTGTCAATTTGTCATGGAGAGTTTTCGACAAGTTCGGCATGGGAGCTATGTAGGCATCTTGCCCCTGTTTTTAAACTAACTTGGTGCGATCTCATCCTTCCTTCTATCTCAATCTTCATTTGGAGGCTTCTCGAAAACCGTATTCTGGTGGATGCAAAGCTTCAATGGAGGAAAATTAGCCTCGCTCTGCAAATCCCCCGCGGTGGAAACAAGAGAACATCTGTTTTTGCGTGGGGAGATTGCTTCGCAAGTCTGGAGGATGGTGGGAGATGGAATGCCGCGGTGCTAGACTTGGAAGCGCGTATCAGATTCTGGCATAGACGCATCTGTCATACAGATATCCCCTGCCTTGTCTTATGGTTCATCTGGTCGGAGAGAAATAGCAACATTCATCGGAATACAAGCTTTAGTGTCGGATCGGTGTTTAATCGGATCAAATCATATCTGCAACATCTTAAATTGGGCAAAAACCAGTGGAAACGGATATGTTTAACACCTCTAATTGGAGAGAGAACAAATTAGGCATGTGCGATGGATTCCGCCCGACTCAGATTGGATTAAACTCAAATTCAGAGGCAGGGGCCGGAGGTGTTATTAGGAACGCAAGTGGAAGCTTAGTGCAGGGGTTCATGGAAAACATCTCGGCTACTTCAGCCCCCGATGCAAGCCCTTTCAATTGCGAAGGAGCAAGGGAAACCAATCTGGATTGAGTTGGGAGCAAAGGATGTGGCTTCCTTGCTCATATCAGAAAAATTTGGAGCAGCCAATCTGAGATATAGAATCATTAACATCCGCAACAAGCTTAGGCAAGTGGAAGCTAAAATTTCTTATATTCCCGCTCAAGGCAACAAGGTAGCAGTCGTCCTCGCGCAACAAGGCAGCAAAGAGAGGAATAGGATTATCTTCGAGCACAACTCAGCGCCGGCGCTGGTGAAGGGCCTGATCAGAATGGACCAACTTGGGTACCCGAGTTTCTGGCGTCGTCAGTCCAGCCATGAACATTAATGGTTTTTTGTTTTATTTTGTGTGTACATTATATTGGTGTCTCCCCCTTATTTGGAGGAGTCCTCACGTTACTCTTTGAACATTAGATTGCTCTTTGGGTGTTGTTTCGTTGTATGACGGAAGTTGATGAAATAAAGGGATGAGGGACCCCTGAATCCTCCACCGCTAGGTGTTAAAAAAAAAAAAAATTATTTGCTCTTAGTTCTCCACTTACCACACACCAGATTAATTGCAAATAAGTTATTGGAATTTTCTTCAACAATTAATCGTAAAACTATACATACTGCTATGGATGATATATGATAAAATTCATGTGTGGTGTTATCCTCGTTGAATTATTCGGATATCACTTTAGATACCATTTAATCCAAATTAGACTTTATAGAATTTTTCTAAAAAAAATGTTAATTTATGATTTTTACAATTATTTTCAAATTTGTGGAACATATCAGAATTTTGAACAAAATTTATGATTTTTTTTTCAACACCCCTATTTTAAATTTTAATGAAATTGAACGAGTATGTGGATTATTACTAGAAGATATGTAATGACGAGTTTATATTAATAAAATATTTTGAGTCTGGTAGTAGTATTTATTTTGTGTAAGGACAACAATAAGGGGATGTTTTAGCTAAGTAGTAAATTTTAGTATTTTTCAAAAAAAATTCTAAAACATGCTTTTCTTTAGTAACCTCCACAGTATTACAATTTTTTTGGTGTTTTTCAGAATACGTCTTCGACAAACATTACATTGCGAAATTAGACAACAAGCATGATATAAATGTGTGTGAGTGATAATTTTATTATAAACAGTTCAAAAAAGACACATACTAATTCATACTCCTATATCAATTGCCACGTAATTAATAATAATTTGTAGTATAAATCAAAATTCTTTCTTTTTAGAATAGAATTTGAATTCTAATGCTCCCAAGCCCACGACAACGGCCCATCACATGTCCAACTCACCTCATGATCAAGCCACTACAATATTATAATAGCCCATCAACGACCCAAGCGTGCCTACTCAAATAAAATCCTCCCATATCTCGGCCCCAGCGAAACAAACACCGCCCACACAATCCTAGATTATTCTTGATTATAAATAATTGTTAGCTTGGTTATATCATTTTTATTCCCAGTGCCCTATTCGTGTGTATGTAATGAACATGGAAAACCCAGATCTACACCATTCAACTTTTTATTTTACATATTGCACAAAAAGTAGATTTTTCAAAATTATTTTTAATAATTTATAAAAATAAAAAAGATTACAAACAAAATAAAATTAAAAACTACTCCTATCTCCCTACTCATTATTTGTACTCCCTCCGTTTCTTCATAGTTGAGTCATTTTTCCATTTCGGAAAGTTTCTTCATAGTTGAGTCATTTCCATATATGGTACTCCCTCCGTTCCATGTTAATAGAGTCATTTTTATATTTCGAGAAGTTCCAAGTTAATTGAGTCATTTCTATTTTTGGCAAAAAATAATTCTCTTTTTTACTTTATTCTCTCTTACTTTTTTCACCAACCATTTAACACACTATTCTTAAACTCCGTGCCAAAAAGAAATGTCTCTATTAAGGCGGAACGGAGGGAGTAACTTTTTTCTCTTTCTTACTTTACTCTCTCTTACTTTATTCTCTCTACTTTATTCACTTTATACTTTATTCTCTCTACCTTTTCCTCTCTCTTACTCTTTTATCTATTTATTTAACACACATAACATTTCTTTCTAAAACTCCGTGCCGAAAAGTTTCACCTCAACTATAGAGAAACGGAGGGAGTACTTCAATAAGATTTAGACAAAAAACACATTTTGTTAACCCAACTACTCCATCATAAATATATAGTTTCCAATAAGATTAGACAAAAAAAATATACATAGTTTCCAATAAGACTAGGAAAAAGAATATATTACTCCCTCTGTCCCATAAAGATTATCTCACTTTGAACGGACATCAGTTTTAAGAAATGTAATAAAAAGTGAGATGAAAAATAGTGGAATGTGGGTCCTACTTTTATATATATTAATTTTATAATAAAATGTGACGAAAAATGGTAAAAAGTAAAATATGACAAATTTTATGGGACGGACCCGTAAATGGAAAAATGGGACAATCTTTGTGGGACGGAAGGAGTATATTATTAATACATTTATTACTCCATACTTCCATCGTCCCTATAATAGGAGTCATATTTGATGTGGACTTGAGTTTTAAGAACTGTAAAGAATAGTGGATTGTAAAATTTAGTGGAATTTGTGGCCACTTTTTTATATTGGTTTTATAATAAAATGTGAGTGGAGTGAGTTAGTGAAATGTGAGACCTAATAACCATTTGTCATAAAAGTGAAATATGACTCTTATTATGGGACGAAAGGAGTAAATAGTTTGTTTGATTGGATGTATAAACAAATTTTTTTAATGTTTTTTGTGAAAAGTAGCAAATACGAGTAGTATATAAATGGAAGGAATAAGCCCACAACCTTGTGATTTTTCTAATTAAATTAATTTATTCAGCTAGATTATGTTTTTTCCTAATTAAATTCACTGTTTATTCCTAATTTCTAGCAGTCATCTGGCCCAAATAATATGAAATAAAATATACAATATATAATATAGGAAAACCTTGTATTCAATTTTTTTAAATCTTTTTCAAGATGCCACTATAATGGAGTGAATAACAAAATACTATTTTTTCATGAGACGAACAAAAATAAAAAGTGTCATATTTTTATAGGATGGAGAGAGTATCATTTTAGTCGCACACTACTTAAATTGAAAATTATATTTATTTGATTGGTAAAGTTAGTTTGTCGATCAAATGCCATTATGCAACCGCAAACAATTGTAAAACATATACTCATGTCATCCCAAAAAAGTAGTATATGCACTCTATTCGTCCCATAAAGTTATGAACATTTCCATTCATGATAAATTGTTCCAACTCATTACCTATATATTTCAAGGGTTGTGATCAATTGAGATTTTTTAGCCTAATTGAGAATTGAGATGCATTATCAGCCACTCATTTTTATTAAATTAGTGTGGTCCAGAATTTGCCACATAAAAAATACTTTTAAATTAATTAATTGTGAAAGGGTAAAATGGTAATTTCATGTTTTAATTAGGGGTGAAGAAGATGACCACCGAGAGACGTCGACGCGGTGATCCAATCATCATTCCTCTCTCTCAACCAGATCACTTCTTCCATCAGATTCAGCCAATTGATGGCGAATAGGCGATTCAGGAGGCGATTGATGATGATTGGCGCTGCTGCTCCGCCGGAGAAACTGCAGCTCATGCAGACCGCTCAAATTGAACGAGGACGACACCGTCAATGACGAAGACGAGCAATTCGTCGTCGTTGTTGAAAAATTCGCACCGATTGCGCCGGAAAAGGATCTCCGGTGATCGTTGATGGGGTACGAACTAAACCCTAATGGCAAGCCCAATAACAGTGACGGCCCATCAGCCCAGAGCCCAAGAAAGAGTATCTGTTCGGCACCAAAGAGTTCGGCACGACCAAAGAGTTCGGACTCAGCCTACAGCTCGGTAAAAGCCGACCAGTCAAGCTCTCCTCTCAGATCGGCAAGAGCTGATCGGTAAAGTCCAGCAGTTCGGTCTCAGCATTCGACCGAACTAGGAGTTAGTGGACTCATGAAAGGCCTCCACGACCTCCGCTATACCCACGATCTATTTAGTGGTACGAAGCAGTTATTGAGCAGTTATTGCTCACCCACGATCTTGTTAGTGGGGCTGCAAACCACGACCTTAGTTCAATGTATAAATAGAACTTAGATCAGATAGAAAAGGGTTAAGCTCTCTAGAGATAAAATCATATAGCAAGTCTGTGTTGTAAGCTGTAATCTCAGATCAAGCAATACAATCTTGCCCCCCCCTTCTTCCCGTGGACGTAGATTTACCTCAGTAAATCGAACCACGTAAATTCACCGTGTCGTAATTTATTTTTACGAGCATTCATCATCATCAATAATTCGCGGATTCATCACTGGCGCCGTCTGTGGGAAACAGAGAACAAAATTTGTGATAAAGCGAATTTTTGATCCATTTTTTCCACCCAAAAAATGCATACCAGATCGCAGAATACCCGTATTCCAGCCCGTGAGAACCAGGAGGAAGCCAATCCATCCCATAGGTCGGGAAAACAGCCTAGGGATAAATCCACCACCAGTTCTCATGGCGAAGGAACAAGCCGCTCCAAAAATCGTCCCACTGAGTCTTCCCAGCAGCCCGATTTGAATGAGGCTGTCAAGCAGTTTTTGGCTGAAAAGCAGGAGGAATTCTTAACCTTCCTGCGAAAAAGCCAAAAGCAGCCGGAGACGAAAACGACGGATTCTCCTTCTCCCTCCGCACAAGAAAGTCACTACCGCAGTAGTGTCGCATCTCCCAGGAGAAAGAATCCTCAACCCCGACATATTCCTGTTCCTCCTCGGTACCGGAATCACAGGAGAACTCAATCTCCTCCATACCGACGAGATATCGGATTCGCCGTGTACGGAGCACTGAAGACTCCGTTCTCGGACGACATCACCCGAACTCCCCTACCACAGAACTACCGAACTCCGTCGATGACTTACGACGGGCTCGTGGACCCTCACGATTTCTTGGGGCGCTATCAATATAACATGGCGAACCAGGGTCTCAACGAGGTCCACATGTGCAAGCTGTTTCCCGAGCTGCTCATCGGGAACGCGAGAAGGTGGTTCGATAGCCTCCCCCAGGGCAGCATCAGATCTTACCGAGATCTAATGGATGCCTTCCACAGGAGGTTCTTTCAGAAAGCGGAAGCCCGAATCACTTCGGCTCAGCTGCTTTCCATTCGTCAAGGTCGCGACGAAAAAATCAGCGACTTTATGACAAGATTCCACAAGGAATGCCTGCAAGTAGACGATCTCAACGATCTGCTTGTCATCTCGGCATTCCAAAATGGAATCTTGCCCGGAGCTCTCTACAGGAAGCTCGTTGAGTGCGGTCCGCAGACAGCTCAGGAAATGTGGGACATTGCGGACCAGTACTCCCGGGCCGATGAGGCAGACCGTCGCAAACGGTCGTTAGACAGCTCATCGACCCGAGGAGACAGAAGGAAGCCCGATCATAGCGATCAGGGGCATCCTCGCCGGACTCCATTTGAAAGAATTCAAAGGGCTCCGGTGCAAGACAGATTGGGACCTCGTCTCAATCCCGAGAAGTCGCCCGCTCAGTTCGTACCGCTGAACAAGCCGAGAGCGGAAATTTTCGAACTGCACTCTGACCTGTTCGAAAAGCCAAAGCGGATGACGAAATCAGCCGCGCGCCGACCCCAGGATAACTACTGCTCCTACCATCAAGACCACGGTCACGATACCGAGGAGTGCAGAAACTTGGCTGCAGGTATCGATGTTCTTGTGAGGGCAGGGACATTGAAAAAATACCAAAGCAAGCAGTCAAAGAAGAATAAAAAGCAGAGTGGTGCGAACTGCGCTCCTCAGGATCCGAAAAGGCAGCCGGATCCCGAAGACGATGACGAGCCGCAATATGATGGAGTAATCCAGACTATTGATGCGCTTCCTGCCGGGAAGACCAAGTCGTCCCTAAAGTCAGAACGCAGAGGCTCCAATCGAGAGGAGCCAACGCATAAAAGGCTGAAGCAGGACGAAGTGATTACGTTCTCGGCTGCTGATCCCGTCCCGGCCATCTCTCCTCACCAAGACGCCATTGTCATCCAAGCCGGAGTGGCAAACAAACTGATCCACAGGGTGTTTGTGGATACAGGAGCGTCGGTTAGCATTCTTTTTAAAGAGTGCTTCGACAAACTAGAAGTGGACCCAGCTCGGCTCAGTCCGGCTCCGCTTCCCCTGAAGAGCTTCACCCAGGAGGACACCCGCCCTGAAGGTATTATCAGCCTTCCGATCACGGTGGGGAAAGCGCCTACTAGCTCCAGTACGATGATTGAGTTTTTCGTGGTGAAAGCTCGGTCCCCGTACAACGTCATCCTGGGAAGAGACTGGCTCAACACAGTTCGGGCCGTTTGCTCCACCTATCACCTCACCATCAAGATCCCTACTAAAGGAGGGATAGCGGTCATCCGAGGTGACCAAAAGAGAGCAAAGGAATGTCTGCAAATTGCGCTTAGAAGTGCCGAGCAGTCAGATCGGCACCACCAAGCATAGCAATCACAGCAGCCGGAGTCAGAGGCGATGACCGAAGTCATACTGGAGCCGAACTCGATGACAGTTCAGCTGTACGAAGACGATCCATCCAGAACGGTTAAGATCGGTTTCGCGGGAACGCCCCTACTTCGGGAAAAAACCATCCAGCTCCTCAAGGAGTATAAAGACGTCTTTGCATGGTCTCCGTTGGACATGACCGGAGGGCCCCCCGAGGTAATCACTCATCGGTTAAATATTGATCCTTCAGTCCGGCCGATAAAACAGAAGCAAAGACTCTTTGCGGCAGAACGAAGTCAAGTCATCCATGACGAAGTCCGTCAATTATTGAAGGCGGATGTGTTATTCGAAGTGAAGTATCCTTCGTGGGTGGCCAATCCTGTCATGATCAAGAAAAAGGAAGGAGGATGGCGGATGTGCATAGATTTCACCGATCTAAATAAGCACTGTCCCAAAGATTGCTATCCCCTTCCGAACATAGATAAAAAAGTAGAAGCTTTGATAGGCTTTGAAATTTTTTGTTTTCTTGATCTGTACAAAGGATACCATCAAGTTTTAATGGATGAGATTGACGCTTCAAAAACGGCCTTCATTACTGATTTCGGCATTTTCGCTTATAAAAAGATGCCATTCGGTTTAAAGAATGCCGGAGCCACTTATCAAAGGATGGTAGACAAGCTTTTTCGGCACCTGATTGGAAAGGAGGTCGAAGTGTATGTTGACGATATAGTCGTCAAAAGCAAAAGCACTTCGGAGTACGAGCACAACCTCAAGTCCACTCTCAACGTGCTCAAGAAAGCCAACCTCAAACTTAATCCCCAAAAGTGTACCTTTTTGGTAGATTCGGGAAAGTTTCTGGGTTGTTGGGTTTCAAAGGACGGACTCAAGGCAAACCCCTCAAAAGTTCAAATCGTTCAGAACATGGCAATGCCGAAGTCCATACATGACGTGCAAAGGCTAACCGGATGTCTAGCCGCACTGAATCGATTCCTTTCCCAAGCAGCCGAAAAGCAACTGCCGTTCTTCAAGGTGTTGAAAAAGGCACCAAAGTTCGAGTGGGGAGCCGAGCAGAAAAAGGCCTTTGACGAGCTCAAAAGTTATCTAGCCGAGCTTCCTATTCTCTCTGCTCCAACCGAAGCCGAAGTAATATTCTTATACTTAGCGGCATCGGATCAAACCATCAGCGCGGTGCTTGTACGAGAAGAAGGCCTAAAGCAGCTTCCCATCTACTTTACAAGCCGAGCATTAAGAGGTCCAGAAACAAGGTATCAACCTCTGGAAAAAATTGCTCTGGCATTAGTAAATGCAGCAAGGAGACTGCGGCCATACTTCTATGCTCACAAGGTATGCGTCTTAACTGATCTGCCACTTCGGCAAGTGTTGACCAAACCAGAAGCATCAGGCAGAATCGCCAAGTGGGCTATAGAGTTGGGAGAGCACACAATTGAATACCTACCTCGGAAAGCCATCAAGGGACAAGCCTTGGCAGATTTTCTTGCAGAAGCAAAGTTCGATCAAGCAATTCCTGTTATTGCCGAACAGAAGAATTCTGCCAATGCCGAACTAGCACAGCCCTTGGAATCCGAAATAGAGCCGCCGGACTGCTGGAGCGGATTCGTAGATGGAGCTTCAAACAAGATGGGAAGTGGAGCTGGTATTTTACTTGTCGCTCCCGACGGACACGAGGTAACCTACTCACTTCGGTTCCTATTCCCCACTACTAATAATGAAGCCGAGTACGAAGCCCTCCTGGCCGGACTCCAGTTAGCGCAAAGTCTGCTCGTCAAATCTCTCAAAGTCCATTGTGATTCACAAGTCATAGTAAATCACATGTTGGGTACAAGTGAAGCCCGTGACGAGAGAATGAAGAAGTATTTGGACAAAGCGCAAAGCATCAGCCGAAGTTTCTCCTATTTTCGGATAATCCGTATTCCCAGAGCGGAAAATAGCCGAGCAGATACCTTAAGTAAGTTGGCCTCAGATCCGAGCTCAAAGGCGGAAGAATTAATGCATCGAAGCATTGATGAAGCCGAGGTACATTCAGTATCCAGCTCGCCGAACTGGATGACGCCGATCTTGCAGTATCTGGATCAAGGACAATTGCCCGAGGATAAGAGAGAAGCTCGGAAGATTACGTGCCGAGCACTTCGGTACGAACTTCATGAAGGAGTCCTCTTTAGAAAGTCTTACCTCCAGCCGTTATTGCGGTGCGTAGGACCAGAAGAGACGGACTACATCCTCAGGGAAGTTCATGAAGGATCGTGCGGTAGCCACATCGGAGCCAGAGCTTTAGCTAAAAAAGTTCTGAGATGGGGATATTATTGGCCAACCATGGTACAAGAGGCAGTGCAGCTCGTCAAGAAGTGTACGAAGTGCCAAATTCATGCAAATGTCCCAAGGATGCCGCAGACCGATCTATACACTATGCAAAGCCCTTGGCCTTTCATGCAATGGGGCATAGACATAGTGGGACCACTTCCTCAAGCTCCTCGGCAAATGAAATTCCTTATCGTTGCCGTGGACTACTTCACGAAGTGGGTGGAGGCGGAACCATTAGCTACGATAACGAGCTCAAAGGCATTGGACTTCGTCTGGAAGAACATAGTGTGCCGATTTGGCATACCCCACATCCTCATCTCGGATAATGGGACTCAGTTCACCGACAAGACGTTCAAGAATTGGTGCCAAGAGCTGAACATTCAACAGCGGTTCACTTCGGTCTCCCATCCCCAAGCAAACGGACAAACGGAAGTAACGAACCGGATTCTGGTGAAAGGGTTAAAAGCTCGGTTAGAACAAGCCAAAGGACAATGGGTAGAAAATCTCCCTCAAGTCCTATGGTCCTATCGAACTACACCCAAAACCTCCAACGGTGAAACTCCGTATAGTCTGGTGTACGGCACTGAGGCCGTAATTCCGGTGGAGATCGGCGTACCCAGTCCCCGAACTCTAAATTTCTCCTCAGAAATGAATGACGACGGACTGAGAGCAGAACTAGATCTCGCCGAAGAAAGAAGAGAATTGGCGTGCATAAAAGCAGCCAAGTATAAGGAGCAAGTAGCCCGGTATTATAACCAAAGGGTGAAAAAGCTTCAATTTCAAGTGGGAGATCTCGTCTTGAGAAACAACGAAGTAAGCCGAGCAGAAAAGCTGGGCAAACTCGAGCCCACATGGGAGGGTCCGTATCGGGTGTCAGAAGTCCTCGGCAAAGGGTCTTATAAATTGACTCACATGTCAGGAGAACAAGTACCCCGAACATGGCACGTCTCCAACCTCAAGAAGTTCCACTTGTAAGAGACAAAGTCCGGTCAGTCTGTCTTGTGTCTAGTTCGGTCATAGGGGTACATGTTTTTATTTGTTTGTTTTTACTTGTACCTTTTACTTGTCGTTTTATAAAAAGTTTAAAGTTTTTTTCTTTCGTCTTTTTCATTTTTTCCCTATGTGTTTTGTCTCTATGTGCTTGTCGTCTCTTACAAATGGTACCAAGGTATATCGTTCTTTAAAGACTGATCCCCTTTTTAGATCGATTATTAAAGACTATTGTGAGTCCAAGCTTCTAAGGAGGATATAAGACCACAATTCAGCTTAACAAGCAGTCCGTCTGAAACGAACTGCAATAAGCCAACGATTGTGAGTCCAAGCTTCCAAGGAGGATACAAGACCGCAATTCAGCTTAACAAGCACTTCGTCTGAAACGAACTGCAGTAAGCCAACGATTGTGAGTCCAAGCTTCTCAGGAAGATACGAGACCACAATTCGGCTTAAGAAATAAGCACTTCGTCTGAAACGAACTGCAATAAGGGAAAGTCCGATCCACGCGATAAACCTCGCCGAATTAGGACGACCAAGTTCGGTCAAAGAAGTTTACCTCATAAGACCGGGGACGACCATGTCTAGTCAAAGAGGTTTACTGCATAAGACCACTTCGGTTAAATGGGAAAGTCCGATCCACGCGATAAAACTCGCCGAATTAGGACAAGGGAAAGTTCGATCCCGGCGACAAAAATCGCCAAATTAGAACACAAACCAAGTCTGGTCAAAGATGTTTATTTCATCAGACCAAAGACGAGTCCGGTCAAAGATGTTTATTTCATCAGACCAAGGACGAGTCCGGTCAAAGATGTTTATTTCATCAGACCAAAGACGAGTCCGGTCAAAGATGTTTATTTCATCAGACCAAAGACGAGTCCGGTCAAAGAAGTTTACTTCATAAGACCAAGGACCAAGTCCGGTCAAAGAAGTTTACTTCATAAGACCGAGGACAAGTACGATGAAATTTTTTCGCTAAGCTGTAAATACAGTGTTAGAAGCGAAAACAAAATTTCATTTTTCAAATCTTGTTCGGCATACAACTCAGCTACCCTACAAAATGGCGTTACGCTATTACAAAGGACTATTCTACTGTCCAGGGTTGCTGAAGTTAAGCCACCTATCTGCAAAATCCTCTGGAAGCCGAGTTCGGTTGTTCCGAGCAGATGAAGAATAAGCAGGTTGACGAGATGCTATCCTCGACCCAATGCCTCTTCCCCGAGCCCGAGAAGTCCTAACACCTCGGCGATGAAGAGTCTCTGCAATAATCATCTGCTGATCCTGCTCGCTCATAGTCACAACTCCTCGGCGAATTTCAGTCCGTCCCTGTCTTGACGATACCGGTTGCTCCTGAGCCCGTTCTCGTCTTGACGTTTCCGGCTGTTCCGGAGTTCGTTGTTGACTGGAAGTAGGATTTTGAACAAGGGAACCAGAGGCTTGATCTGGAGTGCGAGCATCTGTTGGCACGATATGCCGAAGGAATCTTTCTATGGAGGGGCGCCGAGAAAGAACAATGTCGTACCGAGAAGCCCAGCGCCGTAATGATTTCACAACTTGTTGGCAAGCCGAGCTCTCCAGCGCATTGTTCCTCCGGAGTACATGATATTCCTCCCACAGTTCGTCAACTCGACTCTGAACATCTGATATGGTCAATCCCCCGCGCACACGGATGTAATCCTCGTACGCAGTCCTCTCAGCAACGGTCGTATTCAGCTCGGCCTCCAGATCCTTCTTATCGGACTCTAAGTCCTTATTATCGGCCTCCAGCTTCACTAAACGAGCCAGAAGCTCGTCATTCTTCGTCTGATCGGCTATAGCTCTTTTCTCAGCTTCGTCTAAAGCCGAAGAGTACAGCCGTTTCCAGTGAAGTATCTCCATCTCCTTGAGTACAAGGCAGCTATATTAGTTCGGCAGCTGTACCGAGCAGATAGTAAAATACAACAGGAATAAAGGCGAGTACGAAAAGCTATACGAAGACAAGTGTAGAGAATTTTTCATTCACAAGGAAAATTTTTACACTAGGAGGGCTTCAAGGCCATTTTACAAGGAAGAAACTAGACTAAGAGAAGGGAGACGAAATCATACTCCAACAGCTTCGTCTCCGGCTCCTTGGTCTGGTTCAGCTTCTTTCTCCTGAGCTACCTCAGCCTCGGCCTCGCCTCCTGCCGGCCTCGCCTCCGCCTCCTGATCGGCTTCCTTCTCCGGATGCCCGGCCCGCTCGACTTCGGCCTCCAGCTCCAGCGGCTCGGCCTCACCCTCTCCGTTGTAAGTCGAAGCGGGTGAAATGGGTCCCACGGAGGCAAAGATAGCCTCCAGGTTCTCGTCCCGATCAGCTCGACAACTCCGGACTCGGTCTGCAGAAAGCAGGACCGAGGATGAAGCGAGCTCCTCAAGGAGCGGCAGATTCTGAAGCCGAGCTGCTATCTCTCAGCTGTACAGAGGCAGCACGACGTCGGCCCCCTGCTCGCCCTTATCGGCAATTAGCCTTACCAGACTACCGACAAAGGCCGAGAACTGGCTGCTCAAAAAGAGTTTCTCCGTGTAAACACGGAGAGTCTCCCCCTGGGCAGCCACGGCGGCAGCATCCCTCCGTTTCGTCTGCTCTCGCTGGATGACGAGCTGGTTTTTGGCAAACTGAGCTTCATCCTGGGCCGAAATCCTAGCAGCTCTGGCTTTCTCAAAGTTAGCCTCAGCCTGTTCGGCCCGATGACAAGCAGCCGCCAACTTCCTCTGCATCTCAGCATAGTCATTGGACGCTTTGGAGAGTTCGACGGCGACGAGCTTGGAGAGCATATCGTTCCTCTGAAAATGGATAAAGAAAAAAGTCAACAAAGGGGCCACAAAAAATACAGGAAAAAAGCAAGGCCAGAAAATCAAGAAGAGAATTCACCTCGGCGAAGTCCGTGGGCCATAAAAACGGCTCACAGATATGTTCCGAAGGAGGCGCCAAGACCACGTCTTTCTCTGGCGCTCTCGGGGGCTTCTGGGCCTTCCCCCTCCCCTTTGCCGAAGTCGACTCCGGCTTCTTCGGATCCGAAGAGGTTTTTTGCCTTTTCGGAGTCCTCTCGGCATCAGACGCCGAGCTGGTGGTTTTCGGCCTCTCCGGCTCCTTGGACTCCGAAGATTTGCGGCTAGCCTTACTCAGCATGTACACTGCCAAAAAGCAAGAAAGCAAAGTCAGATTTTCTTCGTTAAAGCAGTAGAGCATAAAGATAAAGAGAAATCCTCACCCTCGGCCTCTTCGTCCGAAGACGAGATGTCGAACACGACGTCGCCCTTGACGAGCTCAGACTCCGTGTATTGTTTCCTAACTATGGGAATCTTGTTGAGCTCGCCATCGAGCTCGTCCAACGGTTCAGGCCGAGGGTGACGGATAACGGACTCCGGCCCTCTCCAGGGAAAACTAGGAGCCGCGGTCCTATCATAGTAGAAGAAGCGATTTTGCCACTTCGGCCACTTCGTTTTACAAAAGGCTCTAAAGGGCTGTAAAGGGATCAAGTAAAACCAAGACCCCTTCCTCTTAAATTGAAAGAATTTAAGGATCGCCTTCAAAGACAAATCCCTTCCTAACCTACGGAGTTCGGCAGCGAAGGCCGACAAGTGCCTCCAAGAGTTCGGAGTCACTTGGCCTAAAGGAAGCTGAAAAAAATCTAGTAAATCTATAAAGGCAGAAGGGAGGGGGAAACGAAGCCCGCATTCTAAGCAGGCCTCGTACACGGTGGCGTACCCCTCCGGCGGGGAGTCAGCCCTATGATCACCGTCAGGTACCACCGCCTTCCCCCCAGGAAAAAAGTATTTTTCGGGTAGGGATATCACAGTATCCTTACTCAAAATACTATGGAAATACTCTACGGTCTTCTCCCCGGACTCTTTCCGGCCAGAAGACCCCTTATCCCCTTTCCTACCGCTACCCGACTCCGAAGAAGAAGAAGACATTTTTCTTACTTTTTGAAGGTGAAGAAAGTCTGAAGAAGCTCTTGAAAGCGGAAGAAAATTTCTCGAGAAAGAGAGAGTATAGAAGACGCAACAGCAAAGGTGTTCAAATGAGGAAAAAGGAGCATATTTATCAGATTCGGGAAAGATTTCGAGATCGTTGCGCCGTTTCGAATCCCACCTTTTCAGGATTCAACGGCCGGATTTTACTGTCGCATTTAATGCAGGCACGCGCAAGGCACGTCCCCTGACGTCAGCCTCCCCCTTACCATTATCCAGAATGCCGAAGTGACTCACCTCGCCGAAGTGATTCACTCCGCTTTTCGGGGGGGGTAGTGATGGGGTACGAACTAAACCCTAATGGCAAGCCCAATAACAGTGACGGCCCATCAGCCCAGAGCCCAAGAAAGAGTATCTGTTCGGCACCAAAGAGTTCGGCACGACCAAAGAGTTCGGACTCAGCCTACAGCTCGGTAAAAGCCGACCAGTCAAGCTCTCCTCTCAGATCGGCAAGAGCTGATCGGTAAAGTCCAGCAGTTCGGTCTCAGCATTCGACCGAACTAGGAGTTAGTGGACTCATGAAAGGCCTCCACGACCTCCGCTATACCCACGATCTATTTAGTGGTACGAAGCAGTTATTGAGCAGTTATTGCTCACCCACGATCTTGTTAGTGGGGCTGCAAACCACGACCTTAGTTCAATGTATAAATAGAACTTAGATCAGATAGAAAAGGGTTAAGCTCTCTAGAGATAAAATCATATAGCAAGTCTGTGTTGTAAGCTGTAATCTCAGATCAAGCAATACAATCTTGCCCCCCCCTTCTTCCCGTGGACGTAGATTTACCTCAGTAAATCGAACCACGTAAATTCACCGTGTCGTAATTTATTTTTACGAGCATTCATCATCATCAATAATTCGCGGATTCATCAATCGTCAATTCCGTTCCTTTTGATCAGAGTCAGTGGCGGACGCATAAAATTTTGTTAGCAGGAGCTGAACTATACATAGAGATATAAAGAGTTGAGATAAAAATAAAAAAATAATGCATACTCGGACAACCAAATACAGTCATTTTTTGATCGTTTTAATTTATAATCATAAAAGACCTTCGAGTGTTACCACTCGTATGAACTTAAACGATATAATTTTAAACCTTCGCGTTATCTGAAAAATAAAATCCGTATCAAATAGATTAAGATATGCATTAATATTTTATAAATAAAACTAGTCTAATGCATAAATCAAAATGGCAGTGCCATATATTGTCTACTAGTATAAAATAATATAGAGAGTACTTAATCAAATTAAATTACAAATTTATTGCATAGAATGTTTTTTTGTCATATATCCAATTTAAAATATTAAATATGATTTTTTTTTTTTGCATAGAATTGGAAAAAGAAGAATAAAAGAGAAACAATTGAAAATATAGATTAAACTCTATACAGTCAGTATAAAATTTGCGTCAATTATATGAGAAGAAAATGAATTATGATTAAAAAGAAATTTTTAGTCAAGAAGGAACTATTATTTAATTTAGAATTTAATAATCTTTTTTTTTAAAACTAAGTAATCAAGAAAAGTAATTGTGAATAAAAGATACTTTCACACAAAATACACATTTTTTAGGCAATAATAAGTGAGACGCTGCATCTCTTAATACTCCATCCGTCCCACTTTAGGAGTTCCAATTTACCATTTTTTGGTGTCCCACTTTAGGAGTCCCGGTAGAAATATTCCATAATTGGTAATAGGCCCCACATTCCACTCACCTTTTTCACTTACATTTTATTATAAAACTAATATATAAAAGTAGGACCCACATTCCACTATATTTTTTCACCAACTTTCCTTTACATTTCTTAAAACTCGTGCCGAACTCAACCGGGACTCCTAAAGTGGGACAGAGGGAGTAGATGACAGCTCATCACTTGTTTTAATATAGAGTGAACTACATAAATGGTACCTGATCTTTCATTTTCGCACGAAAATGGTACCTGATCTTTATTTTATATCGTTTTTGGTACCTATTAATCACATTTTTGGTACCTAGTGCAATTTTCACCCCAAAATGCCCTTTATACAAATACATTTTTCCATTTATGCCATAAGGGTTATTTTGGCATACACTAAATTAGTACCAAAATTGATATTATAATATCTTCTTTCTCTTCACTCTTTATACTATTATTACTAATCGATATTAATATTATTATTGTGATGTTATAAATTAATAAATTTATTTACTTTTTAATATCATTCAAATATACTTAAATAAAATTATAATCATAATTATATTTAATTATTATTAAAATAATATTATTGTTACAATACTAAAATTACTATTAATTAATAAATAATTATAGAATAATTATTTAAATATTAAATAATATAATATTATATAATAATAAATATTATTAGTATTTTATTATTATTATTATATATTATTAGTAACTAGTCAATATAATCTTAATAAAAATTTAAAATTGTGAATTGTGTTCATAATGAGATAAATAATTGAATATTTTTAGTTAGATGTTTCCACCCTAAAATGAGATAAAATAATTTAATCAAAAATATTTAATTTATTTAATTAGTTTATATAATTAACTAATTATGTGCTTGGTTTATATTGTGAATGCAATTAGATGTATAAAATACTAAAACGAAAGAAGAAAAATAAAAGAGAAAAGAAAAAAGAGGAAACATAAATTAAGTTATAAAAAAAGAAAGAGGAAAGGAAGATAAAATACTAAAAAGAAAGAAGAAAATAAAGAAAAAAAGAAGAAGAACTAAAGAAGTAAAAAAAATAAGAAATGAAGAAAAAAGAAATCACATGTTTGATACTATTTCATTGAAATTTCTAAAAATATCATCCGTAACAAAATAATCACATATTTGGTACCTAGGGTTATTTTTGTCATTGGGTACCAAAAACGATATAAAATAAAGATCAGGTACCATTTTCGTGCGAAAGTGAAAGATCATGTAACATTTGTGTAGTTTACTCTTTGATATAATAATAATATACTATTAAATTTATTAAAAATGAGTCTTCTTCTTCACGCTGCACGACAGCCATTACTTATTACCTCTGCAACTTTATTTTAGATTCAGTTCAGCCCATCCCACCGTTTAATTTTCGTAGATTTAGTCCTCAACAACATTGATTGGCAGGGGCTTATAATAGCTTTCGAAAATTTTGAAAATTTTAGAAGTAGAAAAAAACATTAAAAAAAACTTCTTGGGGAGGGCTTAAGCCCCTCACCCCCTCTTACTGTGTCCGCCACTGATCAGAGTTGCGAATCTCTTCCTGAATCTGGAGTATTTGACGGCGTCGGGTTTGGATGATATGTTTTGGGGATCCGATTTGGTGAAGAACGATTTGAGCTTGTGAGCGAGGATAGAGCGCTTCATCTTGAGCTCTTTGGACCAGGAAGTTGTTGGGAAGAAACCAAACAACCAAAACCTGCGGAAGCACAAACGGTGTTCTTTCTCTCCCAATTTCACAAGTCGATAATTATTTCTAACACAACGTGGCACGATAATATCAACGATAAACAATCAGCAGAAATATAAAGTGAGACAACGATTTTTACGTGGAAAACCCTTTCGAAGCAAAAGGGAAAAACCACGGGACTTGAGAGTCCACTCAAAAGCTCCACTATAATATGTTTTTGCTACAAGATCAAATATCCAACCTCTACAACAAGTATAAACTCCAACTGGGTTGATAAAACTGTTAAGTATGGTAATCGAGAGACTTGAAAAGGCTATGCATATTAGAAGCTTTTGAGAGAAGAGAATTGTATTTCTTTGATGTGTTAAACCACACGGTCCTTCTCCCTACTTAAAGGGAAGATTACAATGTAATTTTGGTAGTGGATCAATCTATTATAGGACTATGTATTTCACATTAATTTCATATCAATTACATATCATTCTCCACTAATTACTTTTCTTCCTTTGGTAAGTCTTGACTTTGGTATATTTGACACTCCCCCTCAAGTTGAGCAATGGTATCTCCAATGCTTAACTTGGTCAATACTTCTTTAAAGATTTTCGGGTGAACCGCCTTGGTTAGGATGTCTGCAAGTTGCTCTTCCGAATGGACAAATGGGAACTCAATAATTCATCCTTCCAACTTTTCTTTAATGAAGTGCCGATCAACTTCCACGTGCTTTGTTCTGTCATGTTGCACTGGATTTTCAGAGATGCTAATCGCAGCCTTGTTATCACAGAACAATTGGCTCTTTCTAGTAGGTGGGAAGCCAATTTCCGTCAGTAGCCTTCTTAGCCATAGGATTTCCATGAGTCCACTTTTCATTCCTCGAAACTCGGCCTCGGTACTTGATAGGGCCACCACCTTTTGTTTCTTACTCCTCCACGTAACCAAGTTTCCCCCTATGAAAGTGAAGTAGCCCCCTGTAGATTTTCTATCCACCGGATTACTTGCCCAGTCAGGATCAGTGTATCCATCAATCTCCAGGTCTTCTCGTTTTGCTAGGAATACTCCATATCCTATAGTGCCTTTCAAGTAACGCACTATCCTTAAAGCGGCTTCCATGTGATTAGCTTGAGGTTTGTGCATGAACTGACTCACGATGCCTACGGCATATGCAATGTCGGGTCTAGTATGTGAGAGATAAATGAGTTTTTCGACCAGCCGTTGGTACCTTTCTCGGTCAGCGAGTTCCATTCCGTCTTCTAGCTTCAAACCATGGTTGGGAATCATTGGAGTGTCAGCTGGCTTGCATTCGAGGAGACCAGTTTCAGCTAACAGGTCTAGGACATACTTTTTCTGCCTTAGGAATATTCCGTGTTTGGATCTCAACACTTCTATCCCCAAGAAGTACTTCAGTGCTCCTAAATCTTTCATCTCAAATTCCTTGAACAGATTTTCCTTCAATTTCTGGATTTCCTCTACATCATCTCCAGTGATAATCATGTCATCAACATAGATAATCAGACATGTTACCTTGTTGTCTCTCCGTTTTGTGAAGAGTGTGTGATCAGACTGGCTTTGTTGAAATCCGTGCTTGAACCTGGCTTGGCAGAACCGGCCGAACCAGACCCGGGGGGACTGCTTCAACCCATACAAGGTTTTCCGCAGTCGACATACTTCTCCTTCTCCAAATTCTCCGGCGAAGCCTGGTGGGACCTCCATGTATACTTCTTTATTCTGTTCTAGCTCTCCATGTAGGAAGGCGTTCGTTACATCAAACTGGTGTAGATTCCAGTCTTTGCACGCTGCTACAGATAGTAGTGCTCGAACAGTCTCCATCTTAGCAACTGGGGAGAACGTCTCTTCGTAGTCCACTCCATACACTTGGGTGTATCCTTTTGCCACGAGTCTCGCCTTGCATATCTCGATTGAACCATCTGCTCTCCTTTTTATGGTGAATATCCACCGACATCCAACTGGCTTCTTTCCTTTTGGCAACGTACACTTCTCCCATGTGCCATTCTTGACTAGGGCATCTATTTCCTTTTTCATAGCTTCTCTCCAGTGTTTGTGTTTGCTTGCCTCCTCAAAAGACTGTGGAATTTCTTCTTCCTCGTATAGAGCAGTCTCGAAGGCCCGAGCCATTTCCGTTAGGTGACTTTGTACAATATTAGATACTGCGTATTTCGCCTTTCTCCCTTTCCAGTCCGGTGAGTATCGTTGAGGAGGCACTCCTCTTGTTCTCCTTGGGGGCAACTCGTATAGATCCATTTCACTTCTTCCACTGGTTCCGCTTTCCTCATTAATTCCCATATCAAGGTTAGTACCGTCCACAGGTATGTTATCAGAATCTGAACTGGTTACCTCAGGAATCGAAGGCGGGGTTGACGGTTGATTTGTGTCACCTTGCTTGTCGTTCTGTATTACCGGATGTGACGGCCCAGCGGTGTTGCTAGCTTCTTCAGGTGGACCAACGTCTGTGACAGGACTTGGCTGTGACTCTCCCCCTGTCTGTGGTTCCCCTGATGGCTCCCCCCCTGTCTGTGGTTCCCCTGATGGCTCTCCCCCTAATTGGTAGTTTTGAGTATCCGGTAGCCAATCTAGGAGGTCATTCTTTGGACTATGGTCTGAAAGTTGTGTCTCCCCCTGACTACTAGATTGGGTGAAGAAGTATTCCCCTTCCACAAAATCACAGTTCATGGTGGTATGTATTCTACGGGTCTTAGGGTCATAGCATCTGTAACCTTTTTGATTTTTTCCATAGCCTAGGAAAACACATTTGAGAGCGCAGGGATCAAATTTGGACCGCTCGTGTTTAGGAATGTGGACAAAGACCGAGCATCCGAAAACTTTAGGTTCTAGGGATAGAGATGATGGGATGTCGAAGTGTTGGGAAAAAATATCTAAGGGAGTTTTGAAGTTGAGAATGCCAGTTGGTAGATGATTTAGGAGGTACACAGCGGTTGCTACAACTTCTGGCCAAAAAGACTTCGGTACTTTAGATTCAATTAAGAGAGCTCGGGTAATTTCGAGTATGTACCTGTTTTTCCTTTCGGCTACCCCGTTTTGTTCTGGATTGTACGCACACGAGGTTTGATGGACTAATCCCTTACTCCTAAAAAACTCTTGCATTTTATTGTTGACAAATTCCCCCCATTGTCTGATCTAAGGATCTGGATGGTGTGTTGAAACTGAGTTTGAATAAGATTATATAAATCTACGAACCTATCAAACACGTCATGTTTATTTTTCAAGAAATAGATCCAAGTCATGCGGGAGTAGTCATCAATAAAAAGCACAAAATAACGAAAACCTTGTCCCCCAGGGATAGGAGCAGGACCCCAAACATCCGAATGTACTAAAGCAAACGGGGATTTTACTCTCGTGTTGTTCAATTTGAAGGAATGTCTATGGTTCTTAGCCAACACACAAGTATCACAATGAAAGGAGTTCAATGATCTAGCTAATTCAGGAAAAAGAAGACGAAAGTATCCCAAAGATGGGTGCCCTAACCGACGATGCCAAAGCCAAGCCTGTCTGTCTGTCGGTCCGGGAGTCAGCATCATTGCAGCACTCTGTCGGGCTATCTCGTCCACATAGTACAGTCCGTCTCGCTCAGTGCCACGCCCAACTATTGTCCCCGTCTTGATATCCTGTAACATGCAGAAGTGAGGTTGCATCAGTAATTTGCAGTTCAGTTCTCTAGTCACGTGACTTAATGATAACAGTTTATGTGATAAAGACGGAACAAAAAGACAATTCGAGAGGCATAGAGTCGGCGAGATATTGATTGTGCCTGCCCCCATAACTTGTGCTAGGTCTCCACTGGCAGTTTGGACATAGGATTTTTTTGATTTGGCTATGGAAACAAAATCTGAGGCTTCAAACGATATCGTGTCTGTTGCCCCACAGTCAAAAATCCATTGAGGGTCTTTTGGACCGGAAACAGTTGTAGAGGAACAGACTAAGGCATCAAAGGAGTTCCGGCAGGATATGGTTGGCTGATAGTTGAATTGTTCGGAAGGTTGGGGTGCAATTTGCAAAGTTTTTGCAAGTGGGGAGTCAGTTTGGGTATTTTCGGAAGTTTGGGGGGTGTTCTCGAAAATTCGGACAAAAGGGGGTTTTTTCTTCAATTTTTTGGTCAACTGGGGCGGATTTGGTAATATCATAATTGACTTGGGGGGATTTTGGTAGGGATTTTTGGTATGAGGTTTATTTTGGGATTTTCTCAAAATTGAGGGGCTTATTTGTAAAATGGAGGGGGTATTTTTAGAAAACCCCCAAATCGGACAGAAGTTGATCCTAGCCGCATCCAATACTTTCTCCTTCACTTCTTCCTTCTTCCCCACCGCAAAGCCTCCGCCGCCAACGCTCTTTTTGGATATGTGACTATTGGAAGGCGGCGGTGGATCGGTGCAATCCGTCGGAGCGCTGGCCCCGCACCTCCTCTGCTTCTTCCTCCTTCCCCACCGCAAAACTGCCGACGCTCCTTCACCCACCGAGAGCTCTAGTGCCGACGAACCATTACGGTTAGGGCACTGAGCGAAGGGGCGGTTGATGAAGGGGATACCGATTTGGTTGGTAGCGGAGTCGTGCGTGCCTGACCACACGGTCTGGTTGATCCGGAGCTTGTCTGGATTGAGGGCGGACATCCAGTTTTTTTGATCGGAAGGCGAACCATTGCGGTGGTTACGCGAGCGGGAGTCGGTGGCGCTGCCAAATTCTTCCGTTGTGTCAGGTTTAGATTCACCGTCACTGGTCTTCTTCGAATGGTAGGAATTTTGGTTTTGATTTGTGTTGGCTTTGTACAAATCAATTAGATTGGAGATTGTCTCGATCAATAGCTCGAGAGTGTGTATTTGGCTACCCTCCATTTGAGGTTTTTTGTTGATTTCCTGCTCTGATACCATGTTAAGTATGGTAATCGAGAGACTTGAAAAGGCTATGCATATTAGAAGCTTTTGAGAGAAGAGAATTGTATTTCTTTGATGTGTTAAACCACACGGTCCTTCTCCCTACTTAAAGGGAAGATTACAATGTAATTTTGGTAGTGGATCAATCTATTATAGGACTATGTATTTCACATTAATTTCATATCAATTACATATCATTCTCCACTAATTACTTCTCTTCCTTTGGTAAGTCTTGACTTTGGTATATTTGACAAAAACAATCCTAAGCAAAATACCCAAAACAAAGATGAGAAAATCACCAAAACAGGAGCTGACTTCGACACCAGAAAATCTGACCTTACTGTTCACGGATCGACAATCCCACCGTACAAAATCAAGATCTTCAAGTCGACTACCCACTGTCCGAATTTCAGCTCAATCAGACCACGGATGAATACCCGATCAAAGCCTCAAACAGAACTGCACCAAGCTGAAAATCTGCACTCACCTTCTTTCACAAATGGAGTTCCGTCGCCACTCTCAATCTCTCAATTCTGATTCTGAATTGTTGATACAGCAGCAGACCCTCTCTCTCTTTTCTCTTCTCCACCGTTTTAATTTTGTGATTCACCCAAATCAAAAGATGTGCTGTCAATTTCTAATTAAACACACACTAATTAGCATCAAGGAAAAAAGAAATATGCCCATTTATTTTGGGCCAACTTGAGTTGGGCTTCCACATAATGGGACCAGCCCAACAGAAGTGGCGGTGCTTCGAATCGGTTGGTTATTGGTGAGGAAGGAGTTGATTTCGGTGGGCCATTCGAAGGTGGTGAGGTCGCAGCTGACTCTGCGAGATACGGAGGGGGAGATTTGGGAATCGGATGGGGTATTGGAGTTGGTGCAGGGGGCGGTACGCAGAAGGTGTTCGACCATTTGCCTGCGAGGGGAGAGGTGGAGAGGGAGGAGTTTGCCTTTGTAGAAGAGTTCGTCGACGGCGGATTCGTCTGGGGTGGGAGCGGAGAAGAGTTGGAATTCGAACTCTTTCTCCTGTGGTGATTTGGAGAGGGAAGACGCCAGCTCTATGTTTATGTACCATATTAAGAGAAAATAGTTGTTATTTTTTAATTAGAAGAATTGTTTTTGAGTTGTTGACGTTATATACAAGTTGTTAACATTTTGCTATAAGTTGTTAGACATTTGAAATACAAGTTGTTAACATTTTGCTATAAATTGTTGACATTAGATATGCATGTTATTGACATGTGTTGTATGATCATGATGCCAGAATTTCTATCAAATATAAAAATTAAGATAGAATAGTTGTGACATTCATGACCAAAAACATAAATAGCTTTGTTTATTTTCATATTTTATTTGTACATTTTGTTGTCATCCGAATAATAATAAATATATTAAATGGTTATTATTATAAAAACTTATTTGATCATACACCTATATATATATATTTAGGATTTTTTTTAGATATAAAAGTAATATATTTGTAGTATAAGAATTATATGTTGTTTTCAATATTAAATAGTATTTTAAGGGAGCATGTACTGTACATGATATTAAATATTTTAAGGGAGCATGTGTATGTGTGTGATTGCTAATTTAAAGGTAATTATTCCTATAAAAAAGGAATCGAAGCTGTTATGGAAATAAGTTAAACATTTATATACCTTGCTTTGGAAATCAATACTAGCATGTATATCTAATGGAGAGGAAATGAGGGTGTTGTAAAAATATATTATTCTTAATGAATGGATAATTTTAAACTATAGAATAATATTTTCCATGCAATGACATTATACTAAATAGTGGTGCTACGGACACGTATTAAAATCAAGTAGTTAAGTGTCAATCTTATAAATATTTTGGATAAAAATAATAGAAGCTTTTCACACTAAGTCGGTTGACTCCTTACTCCAATTGATGGCCGTACTTTATGAATAAACCCATATGTTGCAAATTGGAGAATCAGGAGAAATAGATTAAAAGTATCAGAAGAGCTTGAAGACTAGAGCAAAAATAAACCAGCAGGAGAGAGAGTGAGTTCTACCCGAGGAACATTATTTTGCATTAAAGATTGTAGATGAGCTTAAGAATCAAGGAATTCGATTAGATCATCCCTCGTAATCAGGTGTGTATACATTACACTTTTAATTTTACATATTTTATGTGCTTCTTTGCTAGATGTGAATAATTTGATTATATGATGACTCTGATATAATTATGTGTTATTTGATATAGATGGTGGAATATGGTATGAATATGTGATTAGTGCAATGAATATGTTTTATATATTGTAAATGAATTATATGATAGAAATATGTAATTGATGCAATGGATACGTTTGCACATGGTTATGAAATTATTTGAATCATTGGATTAAGGAGGATCTGTGACAGTCATGCCCTGGGTCTGATATCAATGACAATGGACCTACGGGTCATATATATGTATACAATGACAATGAGACCTACGGGTCATATATACAATGGCAATGGACATACGGGTCATATATATATGTACAAAGGCAATGGGACCTTCATATACAATGGAATCTGATACCTGACTTGATTTGTCACAGAATAATAAACTGAACAGAGTGACATATGCATATCTATATGGAATTATTTTAATTATGTTGATTATTGTTATATATATCGTTTAAAGAATATGTTTGGTTTTTGGGCTGTGAAATTAAAGGTTAGGTTTATATACACTGAGTTGTGGCTCATATAAACCACTAATATTTTTTAGGTAAAGATATCGTTGATGTTTTGGTTGATATGAGTTTTAGAAACTCCACATGTTATCAGGGTTGGCGGCTGACGCATTATAGCAACCTTCTCCTCCTCGTCATTTTGCATGTAGACCAATGTATGACATATAGAGTGGTGAGAGAGTCTCAATATAGTTTAAAATGTTTTGAAATATAAAACAGATAAATGTTGATTTCTGAATTTATCTTATATGAGTGTTTTATGAATCTTACATGCAGGTTATTTGTTCAAAAATTTCATATTTATATAATTTATAAGAATATACGACAAAAGATTTGGTTGGGGTGTGACAATAGTTGTTATTTTTTAATTACAAGAATTGTTTTTGAGTTGTCGACACTTTATACAAGTTGTTGACAAATTTTTGACATTTTGCTTTAAGTTGTTGGCATTTAATATGAGGTCATTGACATGTGTTGTATGATTATGATGTCAGAACTTGTGTCAAATAAAAAAATTAAGATAAAATAGTTGTTATTTTTTAATTACAAGAATTGTTTTTGAGTTATTGACACTATATACAAGTTGTTGACAAGCTGCATTTGATATACAAGCTGGCTGTTGACAAGCTGCATTTGATATACAAGTTGTTGACATCGTAGTTTACATAATGTCTCCGTAGTTGACATCGCGCGAAAATGACAATTATGCCCCCTAGTTGATATAATGTCTCAGTAGTTGACATCGCGTGAAAATTGTGAATGAGTGACTAAAAATGCATCCCAGTTCTCAATTAGGCACAAAAATCTTAACATAACAAGATCCTACATATATATATAGGGTTGTGATCAATTGAGGTTTTAGCCTAATTGAGAATTGAGATGCATTTTTAGTCACACAAGCCTGACTTGCTCATCCCATTCCATAGATCCGTCGACCGTCGACCGTCGTCTCCCTCTCGCTCTTCAGGTTGTTCACGATTATCCCCTTCCGGCACAGCACCGCCGCATCCTCCTCCGTGTCGACGATCCGTTCATCAGCTCCATGTACCGAGTCATCACCATCGGCCCCGACTTCACGCACTCCTCGTACGCCACCAGGCTCCTCAGCACCACCTCCGAATTCAGATCCAGTTTCACCACCGGAATTGTCAATGTTAGGGTTTTCGAATCGAAATCGAACCCCGAGATCCCCTTCTCCGTCGGCACGAAATTCACCCATGCGTCGAGAAGCTGTGTGACGGAGGGGAATTTTCTGTTCTACTGTTTCTCTCTCTCTCAATTCTTCTTTCTCTCTCAATTCTTCTTTCCCACACTTTTTTCCAACTGCTTTCTGATCCTTGCTTCAATTCTGAGAATAAAAAGACTTCTGCGTGTTGATTTTTCGAGTCAATTGTACTCCTATTTACCCAATTTCTTTGAGGGCAGGGACTTTGGAGCTAATTTTGAGATGAAATCGTCGTTGCTAAGGATGCAGATTATCGGGCAGAAGAAGAGTGACCCCAACGGAAAATGAGATCAGAATTTTTCGCTGCCTATGAATGGATTCACGCAAGCAGCGGAGGTGGATTTTTTTAGTTAAACTGATTGCTGTGTTTTAATCTATTGTTGTGGTTTCTCGTTTTCACCAGCAATCACTAAATATGAAAGTGCATAATGATAATTTTTATTGATTCGTTTATGAAATTGAAAGTTTTAGGGTTTGAATTATTAACTGTGTTGGATGTGAGCCTGATTGGGAATGCACTCTAGGTGTTTGGTGATATTTTCCAATTAGGAATTAGTTGCGATTCAAGATTTAGATATCTCCCTTTTTTTTAAATGTCAACTACGCACATATAATGTCAATTATATATATTATTCATATCAACTACACATATAATGTCAACTACATATACAATTCATGTTAAATACACACATATAATGTCAACTATACATTTGATGTGCAGGCTACACATCGTAGTTGACATAATGTCTCAGTAGTTGACATCGCGCGAAAATTACAAAAATTTTAAAAATTAAAAAAAAAATTATTTTTAGTTGTTGACATTGTAATACGAGTTGTTGACATTTGATATTCTGGCTATTGAAATGAAATAACGATAATACCCCTAGTTGACATAATCTACTTGTAGTTGACATTTCGAAATGAGTGGCTAAAAATGTATCTCAATTCTTAATTAAGCTAAAAAGTATCAATCTAACAAGACCCTATATATATATATATATATATATTATATATATATATATATATATAATATAGGGTCTTGTTAGGTTGAGATTTTTTAGCTTAATTGAGAATTGAGATGTATTTTCAGCCACTCATTTTGAAATGTCAACTGCAAGTTGATTATGTCAACTAAGGGGTATTATCGTCATTTCATTTCAATAGCCAGAATATCAAATGTCAACAACTCGTATTAAAATGTCAACAACTAAAAAAAATTTAATTTTTTTTTAAAAAAATTTTTTAAATTTTTTTTAATTTTCGCGCGATGTCAACTACTGAGACATTATGTCAACTACGATGTGTAGCCTGCACATCAAATGTCAATAGCCCTGCACATCAAATGTCAATAGCCTGCACGTCAAATGTCAACAGCTTATAATTGACATTATATATGTGTAGTTGACATGAATTGTATATGTAGTTGACATTATATGTGTGTAGTTGACATGAATTGTATATGTAGTTGACAAAAAAAATATATAAAAAATAAAAAATAAAAAAAAATAAAAAAATAAAAAATCGAAAAAAAAAAATTTTTTTTTAAAAAAATATTTATTAAATAAAATGTATGATGAAATTACAAATCTGCCCTTTCACAATTAATTAATGTAAAAATATTTTCCATGTGTCAATTCTAGACCACTCATTTAATAAAAATGAGTGGCTTATAATTCATCTCAATTCTCAATTAGGCTAAAAAATCTCAATTGATCACAACCCTATATATATATGTATAGGATTGTGATCAAGATAGAACCATTCTTAAACGTAGAACCATTCTTAAACGTAGAACAAATGCCAAATGGAGGTCGTTAGATCTTTTAATCCAATGGTGTTGATTTGCACAACAACTGTCCATTACAACCAAACTACACAAAACTATTATTAATGGGTGAATGCAGAGAAGTGAAAAAATAAAGCATGCATGAACTCTTCTTCGTTTCATTCATTCTTCCATCAACATGTGAGTTTTTTCACATGTTGAGTCCGGAATGTCGTGAAAACATAGTCTAACATGTATGATTTTTAATCTTGACCGTCATTTTTTCCTCATCCAATGAATGAAATATGTAGAGTTCTATGTTATACACTTAAGAATGGTTCTATCTTTAACACAACCCTGTATGTATATGTATATATATATACAGGGTCATGTTAATCTCCTTTTCACCCCTTAGATTTAAGTCCCTTCTCTATTTGGAGCGTTGGATCAGGAGGATGGACGATCCGGATTACAAGCATAGATATGATCCCGTAGTTCATTATTTGTGGCATTTCGTGCATCATTGGGGTGAATTAGTAAATTTATTTAATCAAGAATCTAGCCGCTGCAAAATCTCCAAACGGCTCCCCCAATTCTTCTCTCACCAAAACCCTAGCCGCCCCAAATCTCATCCCTCAACCCACGATTGAAAGCCTTTATCTCCAATTGCAAAATCTAGCCGCTGCAAAATCGTGGAGACTGCACTCTAAGCGACGGTTTGTGCCGGAATCACGCCCGACGGTCGACGCACCAACGTTTCAATCGGTGGAAGATTCGTAATCGACGGATTCATCGATGTCCAGTCTAGGATGCTTCGTTGCTGTCCAACATACAACATAGAACATGAGTATAACGGCTGGTATCAACATTGTGTAGCATTTTCGTTATGTAATGTTCACAAGCAGTCAATTAATGCATAAAACTAGATAAATAATGTACAAAACTTGTGAAATAGAGTACAGAAGCCAACACACAAAGCACAAAGGTGACTTTCAACCATTCACACTTGTACCCAAGCAGTCACATAATGCCCAAAACTTGGCAAATAATGTAAACTATTAGCTCAATAATGTACATATTCAATCAAATAATGCATACAGGTATATGACTATCACCAATTCACCCATGTACACAAGTAGTCACATAATGCCCAATACTTGAGGAATAATGTAAACTATTAGCTAAATAATGTACAGACTAAATAACATAACGCACACGAGAATATTGCATTCACACATTCACCCAAGTACACCAGCATTCAAATACTGCCTAATTCTTGATAAATAATGTATACTTCTAGCTAAATAATGTAGATTTACAATCAAATAATGCACCCAAGAATAATGCATTCACCTATTCACCCATGCGCACAAGCATTCACATAATGCTTAATACTTGACAAATAATGTAAAATATCACCTAAATAATGTACAGATTCAAAGAAATAATGCACACGAGAATATAGAGAAAGTGGGAATGGTATGTGAATCGGTTTCTCCAAAAATACCGCTGAATTAGCGGACATCAGTTTTGAAACGTGTGAATTGTGAATTTAGTTATGTGTTTACAGATATACCCTCATAATGCACAAAAATGAACTAATAATGCAACACGGGATCAGTTTTCCACTTTTAATCTAGACCATCCAATCCATAAATCTAATGGATGATATTAAAAAGGACAAAGGAGAAAACATGCAAAAAGGATTTGAATACATCCCTATACATATATATATATATATATATATATAGGTATAGGATTTTGATCCAACCAAGAATCCATTTAAACAAAGAAATACAGGCCAATTTTCAGCCGTAGGATTAGGCGAGATGATCTTGAGATTAAAAGATCTAATGGCCCATTTAATTCCCTAAATATTATTATTTTATTCACTAAATATTCATTAAGGTTAATAAAGTCATTAGCTATTTCTCTATTGTTATGCCATCTCCTATAATCTTGCCTACATTTATTTCGGCCAACAAATCACACGCATGAGTTAACAGTTTATTTTCCTCAACTTCTTCTTCTTCTTCTTCCTATCTTCATCTTCTTCAACCGATCTACCATCAAACTTCCATCATACTTTTTTCCATGAAGATTTATTATTTGTGATTTAATATTCGTCGATGTCGTGTTCCAGATTAATCCGTTCCATTCTCAATTTTATATATCATCGTCGTTAGCAGATTCCAACTCCAATCGTGTTCCAGATTAATCAGTTCCATTTCCAATTCTGTATCATCGTCATTAAGTTGTTGGCATACAAAACAGTAGTTTTATGGCATGACTTGAATATTGGATTATTATGACCCAATATACCCACATATTTTCATGACTCAAAACGTCGTTTAGCATGACCCAAAAGCATAACTATTGTTTTTAGTTATTGTGTTTGCATTCTTCTGTCTTGCTAGCTTTTTTAATATGTTTAAAACATGATTACAATCGCGTATTTGGTTTTTTAATATGTTCAGAACACGAGAATATTCTTCGGTCGTACTTCCAATAAGTTTGTTTCATGCGAACATTTCGATCAAATTGTATGAGGCATGCTGGTACTGAGTAGTTTTACGTCATGCCTCGAATGTTGGTATATTATGACACAAATTAACCTAACAATTCTATAACTCAAATATTGATTTATTGTGACCCAATGTATCGAGTAATATTCATCGCATGTGCTATCGTCTACAAAAAACAAGAGGAAAGCATTCAAAAGTCATTGACCCTCTCTTTCACCCATGTAGACTTCAAGGTGTCTAAGCAAATAAACCCTGTTGTCATCAACATTGTCTGTCGTTGTCCAACTCATTTTCAACCTCTGAATAGGTGCGTTGATCACTGATTTGCATTGATTGTGACAACCAATCATTGTTAAATACTTACAAAAGAACGTCATCTGCAAAACATGGGTTGCAAATATTAGTACGACCAAACAATACATTAACAATAACCAAAAACATCAACTATGCTATTGTGTCATACTAATAATATATTTTAGTCATGGAAACATATGGTTAAATTGGGTCATAATAAGCTGGAACTAGGTTATACGACCAAAGTATACGCTACCAATAACCAAAAACATTAGATATATTTTTGGGTCATACTAAACGGGGATTTCAGTCATAGAAACATTTGGTTAAATTGGGGCATAATAAGCTGGCACTGGGTCATACGACCGACGAATACACTAATAATAACCAAAATCGTCAACTACGATTTTTGGGTCATACTAAACGAAAACTTGAGCCATTGAAGAGGTTTGACCTTTTGCTTATGGAACAAAAAACCACAATTAAATACCAAAGTTCCAAAATCGAAACAAAACTACATGCATCCAAATCCCAGAAAATGAAATCGACATACATTTCGGTGCTTTAGGGATCCGTAAAATCTTCTTCTTCACGTTCGTTCTCTGATACACTACGTGCCGAACAACCAATTAAAGTGACAATTTTGCCTGATTTAGTCAAATTTAAGTCAAGCGTTGAACAAAATCTTACTAACTTTTTCCGTCATGACTAGCAGATCCAGATGCTCGAGTGTCCACCATTGTTGAAGTAGGCTTTTGGTTCACCGTCTTCCAAAATCGTGGAGGATTCGATTTTCTGGTGGAGACAACGATTTTGTGGAGGAGACGAGGGTATTGAGGTGGAGACGCTTTGATTTGGAGAAGGGTTTTTTGTTGATTTGGAGAAGGGTTTTTGTTGATTTGGTGGTAAAGTAGGTTTTGGTTCCCCTTCTCCGTCGATTTTCTGGAGTAGGAATAGGGTTTTTGAGGAGGCGACATTTTTGTGGAGGAGAAGACGAATCTGTGGAGGAGACGACGATTTTGAGGGGCAGAGACGATTTTTTGTTGAATGATTTTTTGTTGATTTGGTGGTAGAAGAAGAAGATTTGAGGGAGATTGGAGAGTTTTTGTTGAAAGAGAGTGAAATAGAATGGAACGTGTGCAGTAATTACTCCCAATCCCAATTAATCAGGGCCTAAAAACGGAACGACAGTTATTAATATTTTTGTTTCCTAAATTACCCCTAACATGACATAGATCGGCCTTATTATGACCCATATAAAACGAGGAGTCACTCCAGATCTTAGCCATTAATCTCCAGATCTGACGGTCTAGATATGGTCTGTATTTCAATACTTAAGGACTGATTTTGGTAGATGAAGACCCTATAGGTATATATATATATATATATTATATATATATATATATATATGGTTGTGTTATGGTCCTTCACAGAAATATTGTCAAACATTCTTTTTAATCACAGCCCTTGGATCCTTAAATTGGATGGTTGTGATGATCTGCATTATTTGATGAAAAATCTACATTATTGGTCGGTGTACATTATTAGAATGAAAATCTGCATTATTACACTATAATGGTGCATTATTAGTCATTGTGCAATATTAAACTGAAAATCTGCATTATTAAATGACACGTGACATTCATCTAACGGTCAGATGACAAAATCGTAGGGCTGCGATTAAGAAGAACAATAGAACAAAACATGTAAAAAGGATTTGGTTACATCTTTATATATATCTATATATATAGGGAGATGATCAAAATAAGTATGTGTTTAAATCCAGAAATGCAGCCCAAATCTTAGACTTATGATTAGATGATCTAATGGCCAATAATTAACCAAAAACACGGAAGGTCATAATTAAGCAATTTTAGGTCATATTTAAAGATTTGAGTTTAATGTCATGTTAAGATCATTTTAGGTCATACTTGCTTAGTATGACCTAAAAATACACTTACAATGACCTAAAAGTGTCTTGCGCATGATATTGTTCTGCGTTTCTGTATTTAAATCTGGTTTACATAGATCAAAACCCTATATATATATATATATGGTATTGTTAGGTTGAGATTATTTAGCTTAATTGAGAAATGAGATGCAATATCAGCCACTCATTTTGAAATGTCAACTCCAAATAGATTATGTCAACTAAAGGGTATTATCGTCATTTCATTTCAATAGCCAGAATATCAAATGTCAACAACTCGTATTAAAATGTCAACAACTAAAAAAAAATTTATTTTTTTATTTTTTTTTTAATTTTTTAAAATTTTATTTTATTTTATTTTAATTTTTTTTAAATTTTTGCGCGATGTCAACTACTGAGACATTATGTCAACTAAGATGGGTAGCCTGCACATCAAATGTCAATAGCCCTGCACATCAAATGTCAATAGCCTGCACATCAAATGTCAACAGCTTATAGTTGACATTATATGTGTATAGTTGACATGAATCGTATATGTAGTTGACATTATATATATATATTGTTGACATGAATTGTATATGTAGTTGACATTATATGTGTGTAGTTGGCATGAATTGTATATGTAGTTGACAAAAAAAATCGAAAAAAAATTAATTTTTTTAAAAAAATAAAAAAATATTTATTAAATAAAATATATGATGAAATTACCATTATACCCTTTCATAATAAATTAATTTAAAAATATTTTTTGTGTGGCAAAATCTGGACCACTCATTTAATAAAAATGAGTGGCTGAGATTGCATCTCATTTCTCAATTAGCTTAAAAAATCTCAATTGATCATGGACCTATATATATATATATATATATATATATATATATATGGGAGTGTTAGGGTGCCACCAACTATTAAAATAACACCATACCACTATTCCTAGCCAATCATTTGTACACGTGGGCGAATAATAAGCTGCCACGTGGCAAAAAACAAATTAAAAAAAAACTTAAAAAAACGGTAAGCAATATGTTGTACACTAATAAGCAATTTGGCTCGTCCAGCAATATCCAACACGTTATACAGCAATCTATAGATTGCTGTGTAGCGTTTATGATATTGTTGTGTACCGTTTATAATATTGCTGTATAAGTGGTGTCACGTTGTCACTTTAAGAAGTGTTGTCATTTTAACACAAATCTATATATATATATATATATATATATATATATATATATATATATAATTGTGATCAATGTCGAACCATTCTTAAATACCGAATTAGAGACCAAATTTGGGTCACTCATTTTTCTTAATCTTGTGGTTATAATTAATTTACAACTAATTTAATATTTTATTTTAAAAACGTTTTTTTTTTATTTTTTTAATTTTTTTTTAAATATTTTTTTAAATTTTTTAAAAAAAAATTTTAGTTTTTTTTTTTATTTTTTTTAAATTATGAAGTAATAAACTAATTGAATGAAGTAATAGCATGACTGAATGAAGTAATAAGTTCACTACTACTGCTTGACGTTTAACACATTCTGAGTAATAAACTGACGGAATGAAGTAATAGCATGACTGAATGAAGTAATAAGTTCACTACTACTGCTTGATGTTTAACACATTATGAAGTAATAAACTGATGGAATGAAGTAATAGCACGACTGAATGAAGTAATAAGTTCATTACTACTGCTTGACGTTTAACACAATTAACATTGTATTTCAATAAAATGTCATATTTACTTCATTACTAACGTTCATTTGGTTCATTATGTTGTGTTATTTTTCGCATTCATTACATACCGAATTTACTTCAACTGAGAGACAATTATGTCATAACACATTATGAAGTAATAAACTAATGGAATGAAGTAACAGCATGACTGAATGAAATAATAAGTTCACTACTACTGTTGACGTTTAACACATTCTGAAGTAATAAACTGATGGAATGAAGTAATAGCACGACTGAATGAAGTAATAAGTTCATTACTACCGTTTAACACTAAAATTTGTTGTATCATTAATGTATTTTAATAACATGTCAAAATTACTTCATACCATAAGTTTATTTAGTTCATTATTTAGTGAATATAGTTCATTATTTACTCAAGCAAGTTTTTATTGAAGAAAAAAAAATTTAAAAAATTAAAAAAAAATAAAAAAAAAAACAAAAAAAACGTTTTTATTGAATAAAATATTAAATTAATTGTAAATTAATCATAACCACAAGATTAAGAAAAATGAGTGGCCCAAATTTGGTCTCTAGTTCGGCCTTTAAGAGTATATTTTGAATAATGAGACTCTCTCTCTCTCTCTCTCTCTCTCTCTATATATATATATATATATATATATATATATATATATATGCTCATGATCAATTGAGATTTTTTAGGCTAATTGAGAAATGAGATGCAATATCAGTCACTCATTTTTATTAAATGAGTGGTCCAAATTTTGCCACAAAAAAAATATTTTTAGACTAATTTATTATGAAAGGGTACAATGATAATATCATGGTACATTTTATTCAATAAATATTAATTTTTTATTTTTTAATTTATTTTTTTAAAATATTTTTTAATTTTCATTTTTTAATTTTTTAAAGATTTTTTTTCAATTTTTTTTTAAAATTTCAATTTTTATTTTTATTTTTTTGTCAACCACATGTACATTTCATGTCAACTACACACATATAATGTCAACTACATATACAATTCATGTCAACTACACACATATAATGTCAACAACATATACGATTCATGTCAACTACACACATATAATGTCAACTATAAGTTGTTGACATTTGATGTGCAAGCTATTGACATTTCATGTGTAGGATATTGACATTTGATGTGCAGGCTACACATCGTAGTTGACATAATGTCTTAGTAGTTGACATTGCGCGAAAATTTAAAAAATTGTTTTTTTTTTAAATTAATTTTTTTTAGTTGTTGACATTTTAATACGAGCTGTTGACATTTGATATTCTGGCTATTGAAATGTAATGACGATAGTACCCCCTTGTTGACATAATCTACTTGTAGTTGACATTTCGAAATAAGTGGCTGAAAATGCATCTCAATTCTCAATTAAGCTAAAAAATCTCAACCTAACATGACCCTATATATATATATATATATCTATATATATATATATATAGGGCGTGATCAGATCCATAAGTGAAATTCTGTCAAAAATCAAAGCGAATCTCAGCCACTGGATCTTGTGATGCAGCCGTTAGATGAATGTCACGTGTCATATAATAATGTAGATTGTGTAGTCTAATAACGCGATTTGTCCGATAATGTAACGCGAATTTTCTAATAATGTAGATTGTGCAGTCTAATAATGTAGCTCGCATAATATTGTAACACTTTTAGTGTAATAATGTAGCTCAGATATTATTATCACAACCATCCAATCTAAAGATCTAATGGCTGAGATTTGCTTATATATATATATATATAGGAGAATACTAAGATGACAACGCTATTTAAAATGACAACGTGACAACAAGCAATTTGCTATACATAGGCAAGCAATCTGTGATACATAGGCAAACAATATACGTAAGCAAGCAATCTGTGATACATAGGCAAGCAATATAAATAAACAAGCAATTTTCAACACATAAGCAAGCAATCTGTGTCACCGTAGTGTTCTGATTTCATATCTCATATTGCTTGGAACCATATGCTGAGTTGCTTGTCTATGTATTACAGTTTGCATGATACGTGTTGTCATAATGTCACTTTTAAAGGTGTTGTCATTTTAACGCACCCATATATATATATATATATAGGGGAGCACTAGGGTGCCACCATAATTAGAGTGACAATGTACCACCAATTACATCCGTTGGATCTCTATATAGACGCGTCAGATTGATTTGTAGAAATAGAGTCTGAATTGCATGTTAATGTATTAGATATTGCTAGCTAAGGGTATATCTGTCAATCCATATTAATTTGATTTGAATCAGTTATGGATATCCACTAATTCAGGGAGCGTATGTTTTGTAAATCAATTTCTAAATGAGAAGAGACTATCTCTCTCCACTCTTCCATTCCACCCATGACGCCGATTTCTATACCAAAGGAAGACACCATGGTTGAAGATTAAAAGCAATTCTCCACCGGATTCTCTGCAATTTCTCTTGAGGTTTGTAGGGTTTATAGGATTTTCACAATCGCGCCTCCACTATTCTCCTAAATCCTTAAGTATTGAAATCATGTATTAAATTATGCCCGGTCAATGGACTTTGACTAAATAATTAATGTGACGAGACATTTGATTTTGTGAAATTAAATGATATAGCGTCGATCTACATTTTACGTAGATAACTGTAGTATATTCACTTTCTCAATTCCGATTTCCGATGAGTGAGAAATAGTGGATTAAAGTGGGGCATAATTAGCTTTTAATTAAGCTAGGAGTTTAAGCTTAGGGAGTAATTAACAGGTGTTAATTATCCCACATTGGAGAAGAGACACATCTCTTAATGTGTATAAATTAAGTGACTTTATGTTACTTAATAATTATAGTGGATCAAGATGGGTGAAAGAGCCCACACGCGCGCACACGCGCGCCGCCGCTCGCCCGAGCCCGAGCCCGTGGTCGCGGGCCTCGATCTCGTTCTAGTTCTTGGACTTGGATCTTGGCAATTGGTCTTTGGGTGGTCTTTGGGCTCGGGTCTGGACCCTAGCTATTCTTTTTAGACCAACGTCGAGTCAGCAACCCAAGTGGCTTGACACATCGTCAAGCGCGGCACAGTCAAAGCCTACAAGGCTGACACGTGAGAAATCCACATTCTCCACACACGCCTGGCACACTCCGTGTAACGTTCGTAACCGTCGGCGGTTACGAATGAGCCATGATGAGCCTTTATGGCTCGGTTGACCCTGCATGGTGGACTAGGCCTATAAATAGGCTAGCCATCCTTTGCATTTCTACACACAGAACATACACGCATCCTCATACTCTCTCTGCATTGTCTTTTCCGAAGCTCTGCTCTCTTCCTCTTCCAGTTCGCCGGAGCTCGTTCCAACTGCGGTGTTGCAACGAAAGAGACGTAGCCGTTTTATCTTTGGGGACGACACGCCAAAACCGAGAACACTACCGGGGCGTATCTCGTCTTGCGGAAAGAGGCCTCCTCGACTCGGCTAAGTTCTTTATTTTACAGTTTCGAATTCACATTGTATTTTTCGTTTCTATTTTTCGATCTTCTTTCGGGTTGTATTACGCCCCGGTTTAGTGTTTTTCATAGACATATCTCCAACAATCGCAAGACGAGATATACACTTCTGAGGATCAAGACCTTAAAACGAACTAAAACTTTCGAAACTTAAACCTTTGCTGGAAATGTCGACCAACGTCAACACTGCCGCTGCCACCACTCCGGCCACCGCCGCCTCCACCGTTCCAGCCACCATCGCCGCTGCCATTCCGGCCACCGACGCCTCCACTGTTCCAGCCATCTCTATGATGCCTACCCCAGGCTTTCGGGCCTCCTCCTCAACTTCCCCTTGGGTTTGGGACAACCCCTTTGAGGCGTCCACTGGTTCCACCTTTGGTGGTTCGGTTGGTTCCACTTTTAGTGGTTCCTTCGGATCCTTTAATGGATCGAGTGTTGGTGCCTTCGGGCTCAATACTGGTGTTGGATCTCTCGGGATCAACACGAATGTAGGGGGCACTATGCCCAACGCGAATGTGGGAGGCAATCTGCCTAACACAAACATGGGGGGCGCTATGCCCAACCCAACTGTTGGCTCCTACGGGGGCAACGGGATAGGCTCCTTCCACGGGGGCAATCCGCCACCAATGGCACCAAGAATGATGCCACCCACCGAGAAGCCTCCAAAGTTTGGAGGATCCGACTTCAAGAGGTGGCACCAGAAAATGTTATTCTACTTGACAACATTGGGCGTCGTCAACTTCCTCACAGAAGACGAGCCGGCCGCGCCAAGTGACCAAGAGACGAATCTCGAGGTCTTAGCCCACTATGACGCATGGCGCAGAGGAGATTACTTATGTAAAAACTTTATTCTAAATGCTTTAGATGATAGTTTGTACAATGTATACTCCGTTGTAAACACATCTAGGCAAGTGTGGGAAAACCTAGATAGAAAGTACCGCAGTGATAATGCGGGAAATAAGAAATTTGTAATAGCTAAGTTCTTAGATTACAAAATGGTCGATTCGAGGCCGGTCATGGAACAAGTTCAAGAGTTCCAAATGATCATCCACGAACTCGCGACCGAGGGAATGGCCTTGCCCGACAACTTTACAACGGGCACGACCATCGAGAAGCTTCCACCTAGTTGGAGGGATTTCAAAAGCTACCTTAAGCACAAGCGAAAGGAGATGACTTTTGAAGACTTGATCGTGAAGTTGCGCATTGAGGCAGACGTGTGTAAGAACGATCAGAAGGCTAAGGGCCACGGCCCTATTGATGCAAAAGCCAACCTATTGGAGCGGGGCGGACCCTCCAACAAACGCCCTCGCCCAAGTCGTCCAAATGACAAAGGGAAGGGAAAGCAGCCTACAAAGAAGTTTGAAGGCGAATGCTACAAATGTGGCAAACCTGGCCACTTTGCTAAAGACTGCCGCAGCAAGAAGAAGAAGCCGGCAGCCCACGTCGTTGAGAAGGAGTTCAAGGACTGGGATGAAAGCGACCTCATTGTCGTGGTCACTGAAGAAGTCAACCTCGTTGACAACAAAGGCGGCTGGTACATTGACACCGGCGCTACTGCACATGTTTGTGCAGATAGAAGTATGTTCTCCACCTACAACAACGTTGAAGGGAGAAAGATCAACATGGGGAATCAAGCTTCGTCTGAAGTCCTCAGAGTTGGTAATGTAGTCCTCAAGATGACGTCCGGCGTCTCATCACCTTGAAGGATGCGCTACACGTTCCGGGCATCCGGAAGAACCTAGTTTCAGGATCAATACTAGTTAATAAGGGTTTTAAACTTGTATTTGAGTCCGATAGGTTTGCATTGTATAAGTTCGGGAAGACCCTCGGAAAAGGTTATGTAACCGACGGACTTTTCAAGCTTAGTGTAGCAACACTTCGTGTTCCAAAGCCATTGGCTAATAAGAATGAAGCATCTACTTCCTCTTACTTGACTGAGTGTTCAAATTTATGGCACTGTCGATTGGGACACGTAAATTCAAATGTCATTAAAAGACTAGTAAGTCTAGATTCTATAAAGGCAAATGAAGTAAACACTAAAGATAAATGTGAGATTTGTCTTGAAGCCAAAATGGCTAAGTTGCCGTTTCATTCAGTTGAAAGAAACACGAAACCCCTTGAACTAATCCACACGGACGTGTGTGATTTGAAGTTAGTGCAAACTAGAGGTGGTAAAAAGTACCTTATCACTTTCATAGATGATTGCACGAGATCTTGCTATCTCTACCTCTTAAGAAGTAAAGATGAAGTAATAGAAGCGTTCAAGAATTATAAGAACGAAGTAGAGAATCAACTTGGTTGTAAAATCAAATCGATTCGAAGTGATAGAGGAGGCGAATATGTAGCCCCGTTTGAAGAGCTATGCACTGCAAGTGGCATAATTCATCAAACAACCGCTCCATATTCACCACAATCTAACGGTGTTGCAGAACGCAAAAATCAAACTCTAAAAGAGATGATGAATGCACTGCTACTAAATTCAGGATTATCACAGAACATGTGGGGAGAAGCTGTTTTGACAGCTAACTATATCTTGAATAAAATTCCACGAAAAGGTAAGGATGTCACTCCTTACGAGTTGTGGAAAGGAAGAAAGCCATCCTACAAATACCTCAAAGTGTGGGGGTGTTTGGCAAAAGTAATGGTTCCTCCGCCCAAAGAAGTTACAATCAGACCTAAAATGGTTGATTGCATCTTTATTGGATATGCACTCAATAGTAGTGCATATAGATTTGTTGTTCACAGGTCTGAAATACCGACCGTGACTCTTGGAACAACAATTGAGTCAAGAAATGCTGTTTTTCTTGAAAATACGTTTCCTTGTAAAAAGCAAGAAAATGTAACATCTAATTCTGAGACGAGAATTGAAGATGAAAACACGAGCTCTAAATCATTAGACAAAGAGCCCGAATCTCGCAAGCGTGCTAGGCCTGACTCAAATGGGGCAGCACCGAGACGAGGCAATAGGGTCAGAACACCAAAGTCCTTTGGTCCTGACTACATAGCTTTCATGTTGGATGAAGAACCAACGTCATTGAAAGTAGCCTTTGCAGGCCCAGACGGGCTGCATTGGAGAGAAGCTGTTCAAAGCGAAATTGACTCAATTTTGCTTAACCACACTTGGGTGTTGGTTGATCTTCCTGAAGGTGCTAAACCTCTAGGATGTAAATGGGTCCTTAAAAGGAAATTTAAGGCCGATGGAACAGTTGATAAATATAAAGCCCGACTAGTAGTCAAGGGTTTTAAACAGAAGGAAGGACATGACTTATTCGATACATACTCACCTGTAACGAGAATCACTTCCATCCGAGTACTTCTCGCGATTGCTGCATTGCACAATCTTGAGATACACCAAATGGACGTAAAAACTGCGTTTCTAAATGGTGAACTCGAAGATGAAATCTATATGGAACAACCTGAAGGTTTTGTAGTACCTGGACAAGAAAATAAGGTCTGCAAACTGGTTAAGTCCTTATATGGATTAAAACAAGCGCCACTCCAATGACACTTAAAGTTTGATAATGTGATGTTATCAAATGGGTTTAAAATCAACGAGTGTGACAAGTGTGTCTATATTAAGAATACTAATAACGGATATGTTATAGTATGTCTCTACGTTGATGATATGTTAATCATGGATAGTAACACCCAAATAATTAACGAAACAAAGGCCATGTTGAAAAGAAATTTTGACATGAAAGACATGGGTCTAGCCAATGTAATTCTTGGAATGAAGATTCTAAGAACATCCGAGTGAATCACCTTAACACAATCTCACTATGTGGAGAAAGTGCTAAAAAGATTCAATGCTTATGATAGCACGCCGGCTAAGACGCCTATAGAGCTAAATGTTCACCTAAGCAAGAACAAAGGCGAACCTGTTGCACAAGAAGATTATGCGAAGGTCATTGGGTGCATTATGTATCTTACTAATTGCACTCGACCTGATATTGCTTGTGCCGTGAACAAGTTGAGCCGTTACACGAGCAATCCAAGCAAAGAGCATTGAAAAGCTCTTGTAAGGGTTTTGAGATATCTAAAACATACTCAAAATCATGGGCTGCATTTTGGCAGATACCCATTGGTACTTGAAGGGTACTGTGATGCGAATTGGATATCCGATAATAAAGATTCACTTTCAACTAGTGCATATGTCTTTACTATTGGAGGTGCTGCTGTCTCGTGGAAATCCACGAAACAGACTTGTATAGCCCGATCAACTATGGAATCGGAATTCATAGCTTTAGACAAAGCTGGCGAGGAAGCCGAATGGCTTAAGAATTTCCTCGAGGACATTCCATGTTGGTCTAAGCCAGTGCCACCAGTGATGATTCACTGTGATAGCCAAGCCGCTATTGGAAGGGCAAATAATGGCTTGTATAACGGGAAGTCTCGACACATTCGTCGACGACATAACACCGTGAGAATCTTGATCACAACTGGCGTGATTACAATTGACTATGTGAAGTCAATAGATAATCTAGCGGATCCGCTAACCAAAGGGTTAAACCGTGATCAAATGAATAAACTGCTAGAGGGAATGTGATTGAAACCCACAAACTAAGGAATTATCATAGTGGTAACCCAACCATGATGACTGGAGATCCCAAGAACTTGGTTCAATGGGAAAACTAAGCTATGAGAGTTCGCGAGAAACACTCATATAAATCTATTCCCTAGATAGCAACAGAGTGTTGTTAAGCTTGCCTAGTGGTAAGGTTAAGTCTATGACTTTTAATGAATCCTAAAGATCTCGAAGAGATGGACTTCTCAAGGAGATAGAGTAAGGCAAGATACTCGAATATGAATCACCTACGTAAGTGTGAAGTGTGACCGCTTCGTATTACACACTTATGAACCCAAAGTGGTGTCCAAGGCCGCAATGGACACAAAACGTGAGAACAGATGAGGTTGAGGTGTTTAAGTGTTAACACCATTGTCTCGGTGCACGCCGTGGAGGAATAGTTCAAAGCATCGCGCTACTAGTCCGCCTGTGTATCCGATGGTATTGACTATGGAAGGTTCAAAGCCACAAACTACCTATCCTAATACTTATATACCTCGTGGGGGTTGAGCTTGTGTATGCATGCATATGCATTTGGCTATTTCCACTCATGTGGGGGATTATTGAAATCATGTATTAAATTATGCCCGGTCAATGGACTTTGACCAAATAATTAATGTGACGAGACATTTGATTTTGTGAAATTAAATGATATAGCGTCGATCTACAATTTACGTAGATAAATGTAGTATATTCACTTTCTCAATTCCGATTTTCGGTGAGTGAGAAATAGTGGATTAAAGTGGGGCATAATTAGCTTTTAATTAAGCTAGGAGTTTAAGCTTATGGAGTAATTAACAAGTGTTAATTATCCCACATTGGAGAAGAGACATATCTCTTAATGTGTATAAATTAAGTGACTTTATGTTACTTAATAATTATAGTGGATCAAGATGGGTGAAAGAGCCCACACGCGCGCACACGCGCGCGCCGCCGCCGCTCGCCCGAGCTCGTGTTCGTGGTCGTGGTCGCGGGCCTCGGGCTTCGGGCTTCGGGCTTCGGGCACGATCTCCTTCTCGTTCTTGGACTTGGACTTGGATCTTGGCAATTGGTCTTTGGGTGGTCTTTGGGCTCGGGTCTGGACCCTAGCTATTCTTTTTAGACCAACGCCGAGTCAGCAACCCAAGTGGCTTGACACATCGTCAAGCGCGGCACAGTCAAAGCCTACAAGGCTGACACATGAGAAATCCACATTCTCCACACGCGCAGTGCACACGTCTGGCACACTCCGTGTAACGTTCGTAACCGTCGGCGGTTACGAATGAGCCATGATGAGCCTTTATGGCTCGGTTGACCCTGCATGGTAGACTAGGCCTATAAATAGGCTAGCCATCCTTTGCATTTCTACACACAGAACATACAAGCATCCTCATACTCTCTCTGCATTGTCTTTTCCGAAGCTCTGCTCTCTTCCTCTTCCAGTTCGCCGGAGCTCGTTCCAACTGCGGTGTTGCAACGAACGAGACGTAGCCGTTTTATCTTTGGGGACGACACGCCAAAACCGAGAACACTACCGGGGCGTATCTCGTCTTGCGGAAAGAGGCCTCCTCGACTCGGCTAAGTTCTTTATTTTACAGTTTCCAATTCACATTGTATTTTTCGTTTCTGTTTTTCGATCTTCTTTCGGGTTGTATTACGCCCGGTTTAGTGTTTTTCATAGACATATCTCCAACATTAAGTTCTTTCTGTTCCGATATTTGTTCGTTTGATATCTGCGGTTTTTGGTGGGGTTTACAATGACCCCAATTTTCACTTCGTTGTTGAGGGTTTTATTGACACGGGTGGAGCAGAGTTGCAAATGTTTATGCTCTAATTTTGCCATGGAAAGAGTGGGCTGATTTCTAATAGAATTTTGTCGTTCAGTTGTGCATCTCCATTCTGATTTTGATGTTTCCATCCTTATGTTTTTTGTTGTGGTTTTTTAGTGTATGTTATAAAATGCTATAATTGCTTGCTTTTTCCTTGGTAATTGCTTGATAATACTAGAAGTGTTGCTTTTCAGTTTTTGTTGTCGAAAGATTGGGTGGCTATCTATTTTAACTACGTCGTTTAGTTGGTGCTTTTTGTAGGTCGATTTTTGCCATTGCTGGGACTTGGTTCTGCATCGCCATCTTGATTTTGATATTTTGGTCCCTATGTTTTCGATTATGGTATTTTGCAAATCTTAAAAAGTTGTTCTATCAATGTGAGCTGCCTGTATTTTGTTTGATTATTGCTTGCTTATTCCTTCGTAATTGCTTGATAATCATGGAAGTGATGTTGCTCTGATTTGTTTTATGCTTAAAAGTGCTTGCTTTATGATAAAAAAATTGCTTGATTTTTCTTTCGTAATTGCTTGATAATCATGGAAGTGTTGCTGCTCTAATTTTTGGGTCGATTTTGTTAGTTAGCTTATTTTGTGCTTGAAATTGCTTGCTTTATGGAAAAAAAAAGATTGCTTACTTCTTCTTTTGTAATTGCTTGATAATCATGGAAGTGTAGCTGCTTTGATTTTTGGGTCGATTTTGTTAGTTAGCTTATTTTATACTTGAAATTGCTTGCTTCTTCTTTTGTAATTGCTTGATAATCATGGAAGTGTTGTTGCTCTGATTTTTGGGTCGATTTCGTTAGTAGCTTATTTTATGCTTGAAATTGCTTGCTTTATGATAAAATATTGCTTCCTTTTTTTATTTCGTAGTAATTGCTTGGTCATGGAAGTGTTGTTGTTCTGATTTTTGGGTCGATTTTGTTAGGGAGCTTGTTTCATGCTTGAACATTACTGATTTGCATATTACAATTATAAAAATTGCTTGTTTCTTTATACGAATTTGCATTCTCTTCAATGTAATTGCTTGCTTTTCAAAACCTCACATTATAATTGGTTATCTTCTTTATAGGAATTTGCATCATATTTGGTATAGTGATCTTGCTTTCCAAGGTATATGTAATTGCATATTACTGGACATTATGTTGGGTAATATACTATGTAATATAATGTAATATTTATTCTATGCAATGTAATATTTGAAAATTAAAACTATACATTGCACATGTTTATAATAAATTTCAATTGATTTTTGTTTTTTGCAGGTTTATAGAAATCGAAGAATATGATTTGTTGTGGATCAAATTTGTTACATTTATATGTGATAGATGGAAGTCAATGTATTTTTCTATTTCAATAATATTTCTATAGAATGTAAACTCTACAATAATTATTTCATGATTAATGCAATAACAAGTTGTATATAATGCAGACTCTTTAATATTATAATGCGTTGCACTGCACATATTAAAAAAAATGTAAACTTCAAATATGTAGTATTCATAAATCATATGTAAATATTATTTCATCATAAAACAATACTCAACACAATACTATGCAGTGTGGTAGTCATATTTTGTACTACCATGAAATTGAGTGAAATATGGAATGAACACAATAATATTATTAGTATGCAAATCTTAATTTAGTAATAAGCAAATTCCAAGACATTACATTGCAATATGGTAGGCATATTGTATACGCTAACAAAAAAGTATGGAACCGAACACAATAATGTGTATGTAATATGCAAACCATATAAAAGTAAAATGCAATGCTCAATAAATAACGTTGCAATATTGTTACGAACAGAATAAGGTAACACTACAATAATGTTTAAAATAATATCATGCATCTAAAAAATTATGGGTAAAGAAATAAAGGAAATCATAATCGACATTATAAGAGAAATAAATCTATAATTTTTACAAAAATATAACGTACATGCCATAATATTAGGAAGAATAATAACTTACCTTATCTACCATACTCTTAATTGCTTGAATTTATGGCAGAATAAAACCGTCACAATCAGATTTTGGTGGCATACCTTCAATACCCCTTCACGCCTAATCCCATATTTTTTGTATTATAATTATTATGCCATGTGACAGTTTGTATATCACAAGATCCATATATCTAATGGTCATGATTAGTGGTATGGTGTCATTATAATAAATGTTGTCATCTTAACATAAACCTATATATATATATATATGGTTTTGATATATGAAAACTAGATTTAAATACAGAAACGCAGAACAATATCATGCGTAGGGTATTTTTAGGTCATGTTTAGTGTATTTTTAGGTCATATTAACCAAGTATGACCTAAAATGATCTTAACATGACATTAAACTCAAATCTTATAATATGACCTAAAACTGCTTAATTATGACCTTCCGTGATTTTGGTTAATTATTGACCATTAGATCATCTAATCATAGGGCTGCATTTCTGGATTTAAACACATACTTATTTTGATCATTTGATGTGCAGACTATTGACATTTGATGTGCAGGCTATTGACATTTGATGTGCAGGGCTATTGACATTTGATGTGCAGGCTACACATCGTAGTTGACATAATGTCTCAGTAGTTGACATCGCGCGAAAATTAAAAAAATTTTAAAAAAATTAAAAAAATTTAAAGAAAAAAAAATTTAGTTGTTGACATTTTAATACAAGTTGTTGAGATTTGATATTCTGACCATTGAAATGAAATGACGATAATACCCCTTAGTTGACATAATCTACTTGCAGTTGTCATTTCAAAATGAGTGGCTGATATTGCATCTCATTTCTCAATTAAGCTAAATAATCTCAACCTAACAAGACCATATATATATATATATATATATATATATATATATATATATATAGGTCCATGATCAATTGAGATTTTTTAAGCTAATTGAGAAATGAGATGCAATCACAAACACTCATTTTTATTAAATGAGTGGTCCAGATTTTGCCACACAAAAAATAATTTTAAATTAATTTATTATGAAAGGGTATAATGGTAATTTCATCATACATTTTATTTAATAAATTTTTTTAAATATTTTTTTTCGATTTTTTTTTATTTTTTATTTATTTATTTATTTTTTTTATATATTTTTTTGTCAACTATATATACAATTCACGTCAACTATACACATATAATGTCAACTACATATACAATTCATGTCAACTACACATATATAATAATGTCAACTACATATACGAGTCATGTCAACTATAAGCTGTTGACATTTGATGTGCAGGCTATTGACATTTGATGAGCAGGGCTATTGACATTTGATGTGCAGACTACACATCGTAGTTGACATAATGTCTCAGTAGTTGACATCGCGCGAAAAAAAAAATAAAAAAATAAAAAAATTTAAATTTTTTTTAGTTGTTGACATTTGATATTCTGGCTATTGAAATGAAATGACGATAATACCCCTTAGTTGACATAATCTACTTGCAGTTGACATTTTAAAATGAGTGGCTGATATTGCATCTCATTTCTCAATTAAGCTAAATAATCTCAACCTAACAAGACCCTATATATATATATATACTACATCCCCATTCAATTAAACAAAAGATAGCTTAATTCTCTCTAAAATACACTTTCTTCCCTCCTTCTCCTCTTACTGGCAGCCACAAAGAATAGTTACTAACCACTACTTTCCTTTATCTCTATCACCCATGCTTTCTTTTCTATCTCAAAATGGCCTTCAATCCAATCCCAAACCATATTTACCGATTCACTGCACAATAGATCCAAACCGCGATTCGCCAAAGTAAAGAGATAGGCAACAGTGGCTTTGGAGTGGTTTACCAAGGAACCATCCAACGACAAGGAGGGGGGACTCGTGCAGCAGCCTTCAAAATGGTGTTGCGGGATGATGCATTTCAACAAGAAGTTACGGTACTCAATCTTTTGCAAAATGAGCATTTAATTAGATTTCTAGGTGTTTGAGAAGATTTGTGGACCATCATGCTTGAGTATGCTCGGAATCATACTTTGTGTTACCATCTTGAGCTTCCAAACTCAATGAGGACTTTCTCATGACGCGCACGGATCAAGGTCTTGGTTGCGCTTTGTAGAGTGTTGGCTCATGTCCACATGTGCGGCTACATTCACCGGGACGTCAAACCGGACAATGTATTACTACTTAATGATTTGACTCCTAACCATTACGGCCGCCCCGAAATCACTCAATTTAGCAGCGAAATATTTAACTCATAAAATAACACCATATAAATCTCGTGTCAAAAATCAAATGTTTTATATTTAATGGGACGAAGGGGAATACAATTTTATGGGGGTAATAAAAGCTAATATGCTGGTTTCGGAACGGTAAATTAAATAGTTTTGATGTATCACATCCAATGAAAAACTCACGTGCTTCACACCAGATCATTTTATTACAATGGATATGTCACGTCAATGTTTTTCCTAGCAATGATACAATAAACTTTCGTAATATGATTTCTATATATTTCCTATTATAACTTAGAATCTGATTCTTTGTACTCCTTTATATCTTTTGTGCAAATGGCTACTTTTGATTCCTTAATTCATCACACTTTGCACATCGGAAACAAAATAAAAAAAAGATGGTATATAGACTTAATGAGCTATCTCTCCTACCAGACTAATCATTTGAGCTGAATTTTCCTGTTTGATCTGGACCATCAAACCCTTTGTTTGTTAGAAAAATCCTAATAACAAAATCACTATAAACCAAACAAAAACTCACCTCCGCAAAGTTTTTAACGTTATAGACTTAGTAACAAATTATAAAAATTACACAAACCAAATAAAAACTCACAAATTGCATACATTAATTTGCTATCAATATAATCCAATGAGTAATTTATGAAATTTGAAGGTAAAATATTCTATGGTGATAGAATGTGCAAGTTGTCATGATTTAGGAACTTCAATATGTATACTATGTTTATTTTATTAATGCATATTATTTTCATAGTATTGATATTAATATTGTACCATACGGTCATGTAAGAAAATGAAATGGAATCAATTAATTGTACATAAAAGGTGACATCTGCATGCCACATACCATATATGATAGTAGTACGTAGTAATATTTAATGCATCACATATTATAGTCAAAGGGTTATTAACATTTAACCATGAAAAAAATAGACATTCCATCAAAAATGTGGTGAAACGAGCTTTAGTTCTTTTGGTAGTACTATTATTTGTCCTCTCAAGTTTAAGAGATCTTGTTATAAAATTTCAATTGAAGTGATATCAATATAAGGTGTGAAGTAAAAACAGTTATATGTTGGTTATGGAGTAAAAACAGTATTAATTATTTCAGAATATTGTTTTCAAGATTTTTGTATTAATTATTTAATAATTAGAACTATGAAATGTAATTAATGTATAATTTTAATTCAAATTTGAAAAGTAAGAAGAGAGGAAAACCAGCTTTAAAAATAAAAAATAGACTGAATGGAAATAAAGTCTTTTAAATTTATCCACTTACTACTATTAGTATTTTAATATATAATTTAATACACTTCAATTTACTACATAGTATGGTTGTTCAACTTCACTATTGTTGCTATTGTAGGACAATGCTACATGGGCCACTATGGGAGAGAAAGAGTGATATGCAACATTAGCAACAATTTGTAGGACAATGCTACATGGGCCACTATGGGAAAGAAAGAGTGATATGCAATTTTAGCTGATGATGAAGAGTGTTGGTGAAAAGTCCCAAGTAACCAACTGATGTTCATTAAATATATGCATCATCTAACTTGTTAGTTTATCAAAATATCCGAAATAATTAAAATCATTTGATGTTTTCCTCTCCCAATCTAGAAAACGATAACAACCTATATAAGCATGCGGTGTTGCAGTGAGAGCATCTCCAATGTTGACGGACGTCAAATAGCCGTCAAATAGCTTTCACACTGCCACATCATCAGCACTACAATTCTCCTGCCACATCAGCTTGCCACATCAACTGGACATCAAATAGCCATCAAATAGCCTTCACACTAACTATCCACATCACTAATAACAATTATATAATTTAATTTACACTTGTATCAACATACGGAATTTAATTTACGAGACAAATACGGAAAATTCGAATAATAATATTAAAATTTAAAAAGTACATTAATTTTAAAAAAAAGTACAATAATTTAAAAAAATTACAAAAATTAAAAAGTACATTAATTTAAAAAAGTAAAACAAAATCACTCATCGCCGCCGTCCTCGTCTCCGTCGTCGCCCAACGCTTCTTCACTGTCGTCGCCGCCGCCTCCGTCGCCACCTACGCCGCGGCTATTCCCGCCGGTGTCCCTCCTCATCGCCTCCAATTCTTCACGCTGGCTCTTGAGCAATACGCGAAGAAAATCCTTCACCTCGGGGTCCACCGCCGCTTGGAAGTCGGCTAAGGTCTTCACCATTTGAGCGCGCGTTTGTTGGCGCGCGAAGAATTTGAGCTCCTCGGTAGACCTGCCGAGGGGGGATGCCGAATGGACGTCCTGGGAACTCGGTGTGCCCCCCCTCGCAACCTGCTGCGCCCGCCTTTGCCCAACCGGGCGAGGTCGGCGACCGAACGACCGAGGAGTCGGGACCTCCTGGGCCGTCTCGGGGAGGTCTGACGAACCACCGCTGCTGCCGCTATAATCTCCGGTATAGTTCAGTCTCTGCCTCTTCGGCCAGCCAGCGTCGACGCCTGCCCGGAATTTCTCCGACTCGTTGAGCACAACGTAGCAGTTCCAGTAGGTGAACTCATAGTACTTCTTATCCGGATCGGGGTAGGTTCTCTCCGCAATCCTCCTGCAGTCTTCCTCTGTTTGGCCACTGGTCTGCATGCGGAGGGCGTTGGCGTACAAACCCGAAAATCGAGAGACGCCAGCCTAATTCGGTCCCAGCACTTCCGGACCTCCTCCCCTGTGCACGGTCTCCCTTCAGGGCAAAATGCCCTGTAGGCTGCAGCTATCTTGGCCCACAAGTTGACGATCCTCTGGTTGTTCGAAACGAGAGGATCGTCGCAGACACTCACCCACGCCTTGGCAACCGCAACGTTCTCCGCGTCCGTCCACTTCCTCCGGCCCCGGATTTCGGCTTGGGGCCGCGACGACTCGCCGACCTTCTTCGCCTTGCCCTTCTTCTTACCCCGCCCTACTCCCTGGCTTTGAATGAGAGTTTCCGAAACGTCGTTAATATCAAAACCCAAGTCCGCTAAGGAGAAGGTCTCCGTATACTGTGCATCCGTTGGGGTCGATGTGTGCGAAGAACCGGTGGAAAAATCAAAAGTCGGCCGATAGGCGTTGTCCCCCCCGTGCGTCCCCTGCGACGGGGGAATCATCTGTTGCGCCGGTGGCATCATCTGCTGCGCCGGTGGCTGCATGCCGGGTGCCCACCCCGGCATCATCTGCATAGGGGGCTGCATGCCGGGTGCCCACCCCGGAATCATCTGCTGCCACGGGTACATGTTGTAGTACCCGCTCATTGGAGGCCAACCACCTCCCCCAGGAGCCGGGGAAGTATGGGACCCTGCCCCGGGAGTCGGGGGCGTCTGAAACCCTACACCGGGAGGCGGGGGAGTCTGAGACCATCCCCCGGGATTAACTGGAGTACCTTCGTAGTTGTTCTCCATTGCTCGTTATTGATCTTGTACAGAAAGTAAGGTAGAGAGAGTACTCGTTAAAACAAGTGGTGCGAATGAAAATGACGTTCAAAGCGCGTATATATAGTGTTTTCGAAAAAAAAAAATAATTTAAATCCGACGCCGGTTTGGCGCCGATCCGGGAGCCACAATGGCGCCCGTGAGGATCGGCGTGGGAACCGGCGTCAGCGCGGGAATCGGCATGGCGACGCCGATTTCGCCCACGCCGGTTCCAATGGTTCGGCGTCAAACCGGCGTGGGCGAAAAATCGGCGCGCCGGTGGTGACGCCGACCATTGGAGATGCTCTAAGGCTATATGTGTGTAACTGACTATGAAGAATGTTTGGGTAATAAAGGAAGGGAGAGAGATGCATCTTTATCCGAAGTCATAGAGTATTCATTATTTTGCAGACATGTAGTGCTGTTGTCTGTTGGCATACATTTAATACACACACTCTTTGTACCAACTAGTAATTGTTTCTACATGTGCAGCTGTGGTTTGTTAAAAAAAACATTTGGATTTTGCCAAAAATAACATAGATAAAGCAATGAGTTTATATTTTTATTATTTTATTTTCCTTCTTATTCTTCATCTACTACTGCTATACTAAGGGATGTTCAGTTTGTAAGATTGTATGACAAGATTAAATATATATTGTATTTGGTTCATGAGAATTAATCTCATAACTCAATCCTAGATTGATAATCATGAGATAAAAAATGATAAAACTAATAGTATAAAAAGACTATTTGAGTGTTAAAGCCTATAGGCTATATGCATGTAGACGCGTGACTCTATGCATGCAACTGACAAAACATTTATTCTCATATTCTATAATAATTGAAATATTTCTTTTCGACACAAAATTTAAGAAAAAAATGTGTACTGTATTAAATAAAAAGATACTCTCTCGTCCCTCATTAATTGACATCAAATTTTTTTTCTCGTCCAATCTCAATTTGGTAATGAACCACACATTCCACTAACTTTTTCCACCCACTTTCCACTACATTTTTAAAACTCGTGTCAAGCTAGTCAGTGTCAATTAATGGGGACGGAGGGATTTATAAAGTAGGAGAAAGGAAAAAGTAGAATAAAGTAACAGAGAGAGAAAAGTGAAAGCGGGAAAATGTATTACTTTTTTTCATAACTCTATTATGAAAAATAAAGTGGAATGCTCAAAATGAAAAATAACTTTACACTGCTATGCTATGGAATGAAGGAAGTATAACACGTCCACTCTCTCAAGTCTCAAATCTTATCTATTTGTGTGTTACAGAGTATACATGCAACAAAGCATCCACTTATTGTTGTCTTTAAACAAAATACTAAAATTAATTATGTTTTGTAAACTAGTGGTAAAACTTTCGCATATAATTATTGTCCTTGAACCGACTATGTAACAACCTGAAAATTTTGAAAATCGAAAATTAGTTAAAATGGGTTAGAAGTCTTGAGTAGAGTTTTGTGTGCCAGCTTAGTAGGAAAATAAATAGATTAGAAATGTGTTTATATTAGTTTTAGAATACGAAGTTTAAGTTAAGGGATTTTGAATTTTATAAAGGTGTTTTGAAAAATGATTTAAGGAATGAATAAAATAAAATAGAGAAAAGAGAGAAATTGGAAAATGAAAAAGGGATGAAATATCTAAAAAAAAAAAAGAAAAAAAAAACTTACGGGAATTATCATTCACTCTCCTTCTATACTTCCAATAGACACACCTACACCACCGCCATTCACATACTGAGGAGGATGACAGCCCCTCTCGCCGGCAACCACCGCACAAACACCTCTGCAACGTTTCTCTCTCTGTCTAACTCCATCTTCAGCTGTTCAAACACGCACGTCGGCCTCGTTCTATCTCTCTGCGCTGCTGCTGTCCGTCAATTTCTAGCGCCCCCATTCGCCGGATTCCGATAACTGTATGATAGTCTTGTCTATCCTATAGGTAAGTAACCTTCCCACACCTCTTATTTGTCCAATTTCATCCTTAATTGAAAGCTAGGGTTTATATTCAAGTTCTTCCCCAATTTGAATTTAAGCAAAAATTAGGTGTAAACTCAATGTTTTGATGGCTTGATAGTTTCCAGAGACTACTTTGAGGAGTGAATGGAATGAAATTGTTGGACTTGGTGTTTGAGTGTAAGCAGTGGCGGATCTGCGGGGCGGGCAGGAGGGGGCGGTCGCCCCCTCCCGGCCGTTCGGAGAACCTAAACTTTCCCTTGAATCGAGACAAAAATAGCATATCCGCCCCCTCCGTGGAGTGTAGAAATATACTTTATTTTCAATAAATGTCATTTAAAATGTGGTAGTCTAGTGGTTTGAATGTTGGTTTTTTTATAAGAGGTCTAGGGATCAATCCTCAACAAAAATTTAAACTTTTACTAATGTGCATATATTATGTTGTTATATTTGTGATCCATGCATCATAATTATTCTCTAGGTAACAAAATAAACATTTAAATATTTTTGAAATCTAAATAATTATAACTCTACTTATATCACTTTTGTATATAATATTTACGATACTTTTTAATGTATATAATATTTACAATAATTTTATATTTTTAAATGACTAATACATATTTGCAAGCTAATGCATGTTTATATTTTATTAACGAAGCTAGTGCTACTTAAATATTAATATAATATTATTTATTTTATTATTAAAAATAATATTAAATTAAATATTTAATATTTAAATATTAAATTTTCGCCCCCACCATTTTCGGAGTCTGGATCCGCCACTGAGTGTAAGGATAACATAGAGTTCTTCAACAGGGATTTGGAAGCTTGCTTTACTAACTTGATTTAGCTTGGGAATTTACTTTACTTGCATAATATATGTTTGGATCGTGAGAAAAATGCATTTTTGGTATAGGATGTTTTGGGATTTAATTATAATGAATTGAATACGGGATTCTAAGGAAATTAATCAGATGATTGAAGCATATAGGTGGATTATCTTAGATAGTATGAATTTGAAATATACAAGTAGAAATTTATGTTGTGGTGAAAGAAACAAACGAGACAGCTTTTCTGCTATGTTCTAGCAGAAGTATAACCAAGTAAACGATCTCATTTTATTACCAATTTTTAACTGAGCATACCTTCATGTGTATTCTGCTATGTGGCCAAATTTCAGCTTCAACCGAGTTCAAATGAATTTATAATGATTTTTGTAAGGGGACTGCCCCGTTCTGCTAGGCTTAGTTCTTGGCTGTCCGGAATGGCTTCTTAAAGTCAGTACTTGTTCTGTAAACATCTTAAGACAGGACCAAAAGTCGAAATGCTTACGTTTTAACCTTATTCTTTTGGACAAGTGTATGAAAATGTGATTGTCGGGGTGATATCTGGAAGGAGAAATAGTAGTTTTGCTAAGGTCTTGCGGGATATATGCATAAATATTATGAAATTAAGTTAGATGATAATGGTAAGTAGATCTTAGACCCTATCTTACTCTTGAAACATATAATTTGATGAAAACGTAGGAAGTGTGAATTGTATATGCATTTTTGGGAGTAATATAGGAGATGAATTTAACCTTTGATTTTGTTGATCAATAAATGTTTGTGATTGGCGAATTAGTAGATTTTTTTGATGTTGGAAATGGAAGAATGGTTCGCTTGTTTTTAGAGATGTAGTGATCGATATCATAATTGGTTAGGATTTGTTTGAAATGGACTATAGATTGAAAAATAAGCCTAAAGTTGTTTTATTTAAGTTTATCGTGATGATTTAGTATATTTTGGAAATTTAGTCAATATGTCTAACTTGCTTGTCCATGAATTTTGTTAATCATATTTCTAAAGTCAGTTAAAGGGGTTGTTGTTTTACGATAATTAGAGTCAGGATATTATTTAGTATAATGATCAAGATTAAGAGAAAACTAAATTGATTAGATTAACAAGTTTAATTAGCAGTTTTGATCAAGAGGATGTGATTTAAGTAGTATTAAGGTATCTTGTTGGGAATTGCTTTTAGCAAGATTAGAAATTTTAGAAATTAGTACGCAAGAACATACTTTATGTGAATGGTGGTGTGAATAGTAACAGTAGGTTTAATATTTTATTTAGACGGCTTAATGACATCAAACGAATATAAATTTGATATGTGCTTGAAACCATAATGTGTAGAAGGTGTATTGTTCTTCTGGGAATTAATTGGAGTCTTTTGGTACTATTAAGGAATTCATGAAAATAACTCATCTGATTAGTAAAAGGATAATTGGTGTTCTTTTTTTTATTTGAAAGGATTAACGAGAGAAAATGGATAGATAGTAAGTATATATATTATAATGACTACATAAGAACTAAATGTAATTAATATGAGTTGCTTGTGAGTAGTACATAAGGCGGAGGATTTCCGACGGTGGTATAAAAGATAAGATAAGGATTGTAAGAGAAAAACGGTGCGAAACGACTGAAACGTAAAGGTGGTAAAAGGGATTAGCTCATAAGCTTGTTAGGTAGCATGCTCAGCACTTAAAATGCCCAATTCTCTTGTGTACTTTTATGTGATAATTGAATGTCCTTATGAGATTATATGAGACTATTTAACTCAATGAATTATGATTAGTTATGGAATAAGAAACTTACGAATAAACAATGAGAATGTGATGAATTGTTGCATGATTTGGAAGTGAAATATAAAAAGCGAAGAATATGAGTTTATGTTGTGTCACTACTTGATCGGTTGCATTGAGTCATAAGGTAACTTATTGTCTAATAGAACTTAATTCCTGAAATTAGTTTACGTTATTTTGTATATAATATTATGTGCTAATCAATGACACAATCTGTGATTGAATTTTGGATATGGGATGACATGATGAGAGAGTTGAATTTTAATCTGTTTATTTGATGAGATCTAGTCGTCTGACAAAATTGCCGATGTATTATGTTAGAAATTATTGAGAACAAGTATTGAGATGAATATGAGTATATGTTTATGCCCCGTGCTTAAGTGTCTTATGCGGGTACAATTGGCATGCCATAGGAGCGCTGCATTTCTGTGATCTCTCGTCTTCTGGATAACCGAAGCGAGGATCGTTTATCTGATCTGATCTGTCTGATTATCTGTCTTCAAGTGGCATGCCATAGGACAACATCGCTGCATTATCTGTGATTACTCGTCTTCTGGATAACCGAAGCGAGGATCATCTCTGTCTCTGATCTCTTTGATCTCTGTCTCTGATGTGATCTCTGATCTCAGTCTCTGTCTGCACCCTAAATGGGTGGTCTGTACGGAGTCCTCTCGAGGAAAAATTCCGCTCTGCATCTGATTCTGTTTCTGATCTGGTCCGCGTACCCTAGTATGTCACTAAGCACTTAAAGGGCTATATTTGTTCGTATATGTGAGAATATCAATGATCTGATATCTGTACATGTGTTCATATTTTAATAAGGTTGTAACGTATTCTTTGAGTTCAATTGAATAATTGGCGTGTTTATCTGGAACAGCTAGCTTATTTCTATTTTGAATTATGTGTTATATATTTTATGAATGGATATGTGATTACTTATTATGTGTTAAATTTATTGAGATTAATGGTGACTATGTGAGTGTGGAATTGAAATGGTTAATGGTGTTGGTAAAGAATAAATCCGTATAAATCTGGTAAGTAAGTATACATGGGTTAGAACTATGTGAGTGATGACCTGTATAATATAACTGTACATTTCTGGACATTTTAATGAAGTGATATATGATTATGACTTCGGTAAGTCCCAGGAAAGCAAGAGAGGATGATATAAAGGTCAAATGTATTGTTGCTGGTTTTTTTTAAAAATTAGAGAGTCAGAAGTCAAGTCACTAGTCAACACTTTTCCATTTGGGTGATTCTTTTGAATACGCTAGACGTGGCATGTCTATAAAGAGTAATGTTTCTTTTACTTCTGAAACTTTTGTTAGACATGCATATTTGTAAATAGTTATGAGTTATCCAGGTGGTTTAATGTATACTCCCTTCGTCCCGCTTTAGTAGTCCCGGTTGAATAACTTTGGGCGTCCCGCTTTAGGAGTCCCGGTTGAGATAAATTAATAAAAAATGCCTACAAAGTGTTAAAAGTGTTAAAAGTGGGTTCCAACATCCACTACAACTAATAAAAAAGTGTTAAAAGTGGGTCCCAACATCCACTACAACATTTATTTATTGGACACTCAATAAAAAGTGTGTCCCAACATCCACTACAATATTTATTTATTACACACTCAACACTTTTTTCTTAAAACATGTGCCCGACTCAACCGGGACTCCTAAAGCGGGACGGAGGGAGAATATGTTTGTACATACAGATTTTGGGAATTAGGTTTGTGGTCTAATTCTAGATATTATATAGCAGGTTTTTGGTTTTGCTAAATAAAAGGAATTAAGGTGTCTATATCTAAAAAGGGGATTTTTCTCTGATAATTCAGGATTTGCACCAAATGTGACCTCATTTATTTGATTATTAAAATAATCGGGTAATGGGTGTTACAAACTATGGATGCAACAAAGCATCCATTTATTGTTGTCTTTAAACAAAATACTAAAATTGTCAAATGACTATTTTTGTAAACTACTGGTAAAACTTTCGCATATAATTGTTGTCCATGAAGCAAAAGAAACAGTTCAAAATACTAGATCAAAATTAAGAATGGTTGCTTAGAGCACCAACGTTTCCACGTCAACGACTAAGCGGGATGACACCTCGTCAGTATGACGTGGTAAAGCCAACGTGGTTGACACGTGATGAAGTCCACGTCGTGAACGAACATTGATGCGCAGCGTGTCCCAATACGTCCGTCCAGGATCAGCCTCTCTAGCTCTCGTAACGGTTTGTAACGCATGTAATGCTCGACAGTTACAGTCTCGCAATGATGACAACCATCATGGTTGGTTGACCTTTGTTGTGGACTGAGCCTATAAATAAGCTAGTCATTCCATGCATCTCTACACCAGTCATAAGCATTCTGCATCATAAGCTATGCCCTCTCCTCCATCCAGTTTGCCATAGCTCTGCTGATAGAGATGATCACCAGAGACGTAGTCGTTTTATCTTTAAGGACGAAACGCCAATCCGAGAGCACTAACGGGGCATATCTCGTCTTGCAGAAAGAGGACTGCTCGACTCGGCTAATACTATTTACGGTTTATTGTTTCTTTTCCGTTGTAATTTCGTTTCATTTTCTCCATTCTGTATTCCTTCTTTTGGGTTGTATTACGCCTGGTTTTAACTCTTGTAATCAAGAAACCAACAGTAATAATGTAGTGAAGGTTTTAGTGTATTACTACAACAGTGTGTGTGCAGTGCGATGTTGTGCCACACCAATCAGCTTTGGTGAATTGAGACATAAAATCTCTTTTTCTCTCTCAAAATTAATTCTTTTAAATTTGATTTTCATTATCATTCATATTTATATATATTTCGTTACTACATCCTCATTCTATTAAACATGAGATAGCTTAATTCTCTCTAAAATACACTTTCTTCTCTCCTTCTCCTCTTAGTGTCAGCCACAAAGTATAGTTACTAACCACTACTTTCCTTTATCTCTACCACCCATATTTTCTTTTCTATCTCAAAATGGCCTTCAATCTAATCCCAAACCATATTTATCGATTCGATGCACCACAAATCCAGCACGCGAGCAATAGAAGAGAGATAGGCCGCGGTGGCTTAGTTTGGGGTGGTTTACTGAGGAACCATCCGACGTCAAGGAGAGAAGACTCGTGCGGCAGCCTTCAAAATGGTGTTGCGGGGTAATGCATTTCGAGAAGAAGTTACGGAGCGTGAAATTTGGATTTCTAGGTGTTTGCAAAGAATCGAGGACCATCGTGCTTGAGTATGCTCAGAATCATAATCTACGTTACCATTTTGACCTTCCAAACTCCTTGATCCGTGTACACCATGGGAAAGTCCTCGTTGAGTTCGGAAGCTCAAGATGGTAACGCAAAGTATAATTCTGAGCATACTCAAGCACGATGGTCCTCGATTCTTCGCAAACACCTAGAAATCCAATTACTTGCTCATTTTGCAAAAAATCGAGTACCGTAACTATTTCTCGAAATTCATAGCCCCGCAACACCATTTTGAAGGTTGTTGAATGAGTATCCTCTCCTCGACACGTCGGATGGTTCCTCGGTGAACCACCCCAAAGCCACCGCAGGCGTCCGACATGAGGATTGCTGCACGGGCGCGAGAGAATACTAATATTCCTGAGGCTCTTGAGGACTGTATCAGAGTTGCACGACGGTGTTTGATCGATGAAGTGGACCAACGGCCAAATTTTGATGTGCTCAACGCCTGCCGGAAATTCTTAGGGCCGTCTCTCTCTCATCTTAATTTCTAAGAATGAGTGTATGCTGATTATCTTTATTAAACTTTCTGCTTTGTGTTTTACTATCGTAATTGTTCATGCATTTATTAGATTTTATGTTTATTACGAATTCACACTCGCAAATTAGAGTAAACTAGTGTGGATCTTAATTTACTATATAATAATTCAAATTTATATAAAAAAAGAAATATCTACGTATATAAAACAAAAATGAATATATATGTAACAACAATTAAATATTAACAAATTTGATAAAATTGGCAAATAATTCAACACATTGGTTGTAGTTATAATCTAAAATTATACTTAGGCATGTAAATTCGGGTACCCACGGGTACCCAAACCCGAAAATTCGGATACCCGAACTTGAAATTTCAAAAATATCATACCTAATACCCGGCCCGAACCCAACTAATCGGGTACCCATAAACCCGAAGTTATTATATTTCAAATTTATTCTTTTATATAAATTATATTGTGATGAAAATAGAAATTATTAAAGTTAACACAATACTACTATTTATTGACTATTATTAAAAGTCTAAACTTCAATTATGAATTTCTAATATTTTAGCTTACTCTAAATTTCTAATATATATAAAATAGACATTAGACAAATTGACACTAAAAAAATTAAGAAATTTTTGGCATAAATTGAAACATAAAAGAGATTAAAATAATTTTTTAAGAGAATAAATTTACCCTATGGGCAATAGGCCCTATACTAAATAAAAAAAAATAATCACAATACATAATTAATCAGGTTTAATCGGGTTTAGTCGGGTACCCTAATACGAGTTTCGGGTACCCTAAACCTGAAAAATTCTAACATTAACTACCCAAACCCGTACCCGAACCCATAATTTCGGGTTTCGGGTACCCAAAACCCGTCAGGTATTGGGTCAGGGTCGGGTATACCCGAAACCCGCGGATTAAATTTACAGGCCTAATTATACTAGTACTAAAATATGTCGATTTAGAATAGATATTTTGAAATTTCAATAATAATTAATTATTATAAATCGACTTCACACTAAAATTTGCATTAACAGTTGAGTTATTAAATTTCAAATTTACGTCGTGGCAATATAATATCCATTTTCTTTACACACAGAAATTTCACGCACCACAAATATTAATAAACTTTATTATTGCTATTCGTATTAATGTTATAAATTTTATCGTACAATAATGACGATGATAAATAAACGAACCTAACATTTGTATTTTGTTCTTTTCTTTCATTTTGAATTATATATATAGCCACACCGACCTTAGTCACTTTTAACGGTAAATTTTATGTCACAAATTGCACAATATCCATTAACCAAATTCCGTATAAGTAAATCACAAACTAAAGAAAAATATATATATTGCTGCATGATATATTCAATAACTTTAAAGTTTAAATTTACACTAGAAAATTAGCCTTGTAGCTTGAGGTACCTCGGTGGACGACTTGTTTTGTATTTGTGTACAATTATTGTGCTAGGCACGAGCCCTTTTAAATCAACTCGTTTTAACATGTAGCATTCGAAGCTTGATGCAGCTCACAACCTAGTGATTTGCCTAATTAAATAAATTTATTCAACTTGATTATGTTTTGCCTAATTAAATGGACCGTGTATTTGTCTAGCAGTTTCTGGTGCTCTTCTAGCCCAAATAGTATGAAATAAAAAATTACATTCCCTTCGTCCCACAATAAAAGTCTTATTTTGTCATTTTCATCCATCCCACAATAAGAAGTATATTTCATTTTTACCATAAATAGTAAGTCGGCTTATATTCCACCAACTTATTCTATTCGTATTCTACTAACTTATTTAATTAACCTCATTTTTCTTTACATTTTTTAAAATTCATGCCCAAAACCAAATAAGACTTCTATTATTGTTCGAAGGGAGTATATAATTAATATAGGAAAGTCTTGTATTCCACCAACTTATTCTACTCAAATTCCATTAACTTATTTAATTAACCGAATTTCTTTTTACATTTCTTCAAATTCGTGCCGAAACCAAATAAGACTTCTAGAATGGGACGAAGGGAGTATATAATTAATTAATATATGAAAGCCTTGTATTCAATCTTGATTTCTTCATCTTTTTCATGATGCCACTATTTATAATGGAAGGAATAAGAAAAACAACAAACTCCATAAAAACAGGAAATCTTAACAAACTACACCCTTCAACCATGCAGGTTTCTAATTTTTTTTATCACAATCAAAATTCTAACCACAAGAAAACAACCACAGAAACTCAAAGCACTAATGAGGTAAACAATTTCTAAATTTTATGTGATCTTCTTTATTTATTAGGTATTGTTTTTCATGCTATCGACAATGTAGTATGTACATTAATCATTTTATTAATTTTGCGATGAAATTGGTGATTGAGTTTTAACAATGACAGGTATCAATTCAGATATATCCTTATTTAATCTTGGTTGTTTTGGTTGATCCTTAAGTGATGAAATGCCATCGTCGATAACTCGGACTGAAGGCTCGAAGTTGCTATAATTATATGTCGCACCCTCAAACTGGAAATCATGGATCCCCCATTGCTAGTATTAAATACAAAGCAATAAACGAGGATGTGTTGATAGAAATTATGTTGCGTCTGCCCATAAAATCTTTGTTGAGACTCAGAACTGTCTGCAGATTCTGGCGTGACGTTATCGATTCTCCATATTTCAGAAAACTGCACACTCTCAATGACAACAACCTGCCAGATGACACAGTATATATACAAATTTCTTTTGATCATGATGATGATATTAAGCCGAACAAAGTATTAGTAAATCTCCAACTCCAACACAACCACAAGGATTTAATGTCATATGAATATGCTAACATCTATTGGGAATTAGTACCTACGATAGTTGGGTCGGTTAAGGGTCTAATCTGCATTAACCCCAGGAATATTACGATTCCTATAGCTATATGCAATCCTTTTCTAGGCCAAGTCAAGAATCTCCCACTTACATCTTTTGGCCCCTCATGTAAAATAGGACAACGATCCGTTGCAATTGGTTTCGACGAAGATTACAAAGTGGTGCAGGTGCTTACGTGTCTTAAGCACCGATGTCTCCATGCTCAACTGTATTCAAGGACGGCAGATTCTTGGAGGGAGTTGGCCGTAGAATGCAGCATCACTTATAGAACTGAATTTTACATGGTTAGTCCCATAAAATCAAGTTGCAAGAATGGCCACTTTGCGCACTGGTGTATGGGAGGGCATGGTTTTACGTCGAGAATACTGTCCTTTGACATGAAGAATGAAGTGTTTCGGATAATCACGTTGCCAACTGTTTTAGGTGAGTGTTCGATTTTCGCAGAAGATGAGCACTCATTTCGCTACTTTAGCTTTGGATGTCAGACTGGTGTTAGATTTGTGGAGATTTGTGAGTCGAGATGTGAAGGAAGCAAATTCAGTTGGAATCGTATGATGATTGATGCGTCAGTGCCCTTTGCGGCACCTGATCAGTGGAGGGCTGGTTTTGTGTTTTTCGAGCTTCAGTCCTGCAAATGGGGATCGTTTGTTTATGATTATCGTGCACGTGAGTTCGTCTGCAGGCATTACTTGCCATCGTCGAACTCAAGGTTTATTGAGTGCAAAGGGAGCTTCGTTTCAGTTTGAGAAATTGTCCATGATTATTTCCTTCTAGGATTTCTACTTGTTTTCTCTTCGAATTATTTTTCAATAAATTTACAAGAATCGATCTTTTGAACTTTATTTCAATTTCACGCACCATTAATATTAATAAACGTTGTTATTGCTACTTGTATTATTTTTATAAATTTTATTATAATAATGACTGATAAATAAACGAACCTAACACTTCTGATTTGTTCTTTTCTTTCATTTTCATTTATATATAGCCCCACCGACCTTAGTCATTTTTAACGGTAAATATTTTATGTCACAATTGCACAATATCCATTAAGCAAATTTCAAGTAAATCACAAACTAAATAAAAATATATATTGCTGCATGATATTCAATAACTTTAAAGTTTAAATTTACACTACAGATGTTTAATGTCACAAGTTGAACAATATCCATGTTTTTGTGCGAAGTCAATTTGGACCAATAGGTTTGACTCTGTATGTTTGGATCACCAGCCTCGTCTAACAGCGTGTGCTATTGAAATTTTCTTCAACAAATTATTTTCAAAGAAAAAAAAACTATGCTAGTATGGACGATAATCATGATATTATATGGAACAAGGTAGAAATCAGTACTTAATTATTTTAATTTTTAATGGAATGGAACGTGGATCATATTACTTGAAAATATTTTTGTATTTATTTTATTTGTGTAAGTCTGTTCTTTTGAGTCTAGTACTAATTCATTTTGCGTAAGGCCAACAATAACTGGATGATTTAGATAATTTAACTTTGATATAACAATATTTCAGGTTTTTATTTAAAAATGTACATAACTTATTGTTGAAGATCAGATGGCAACTTCACAATATGATATTTGTACGGTTATGTTGGACTGGATTCTCTGATATACTGATTGCCGCCTTATTATCGCAGAACAACTTGCACGACTTCTGTGAGTTCAAATCTAGTTCTGTCATCAACTTTTTCAACCATAGAATTTCTGTCAGCCCACTCTTGATCCCCCAGAACTCTGCTTCAGCGCTTGACAGAGCTACCACCTTTTGTTTCTTGCTTCGCCATGTGACAAGGTTCCCACCCACAAAGGTGAAATAACCCGCAATCGATTTTCTGTCATTTGGGTTCCTTGCCCAATCGGCATCCGTAAACCCATGAATCTCCAAATGTCCATGGTTTTCGAACAAGATTCCATTGCCAGCGTCTCCTTCAGGTATCGAACAATCCTCAGTGCTGCTTCCCAATGAGCTACTTGAGGTGCATGCATGAACTGATTGACTACTCCAACTGCATTAGCTATGTCGGGTCTCGTATGGGACAAATATATGAGTTTCCCAACTAGACGCTGATATCTAGTGCGATGAGTAGCTTCAGCTCCTTCTACTATCTGTAGACCGTGATTCTGAACCATAGGGGTGTCGGCTGGTTTGCAATCCAGTAATCCTGTCTCAGTTAGTAAGTCAAGGACATATTTCCTTTGACTGATGAAGATCCCTTTTTTTTATCTTAGTACCTCTATACTAAGAAAGTATTTTAGTAATCCCAAGTCCTTCATTTCAAATTCTGCAAATAAGTTCTTCTTTAGTTGATCCATCTCCTCTTTGTCGTCACATCATATCGTCTACATAGATGATTAGGTATGTGATATTTCCTTCCATTTTCTTTAGAAACAGTGTGTGATCGGAATTGCTTTGACTGTACCCATACTTCTTCATTGCTTCCGTATATCTTCCAAACCAAGCTTTAGGCGACTGTTTTAGCCCATACAGTGTTCGTTTCAACTTGCAAATCATCCCTCCTTCGAATTCCCCAGCAAATCCAGGAGGTGCCTCCATATAGATGGGCTTCTTCAGTTCCCCATGCAAGAACGCGTTAGTCACATCAAATTGATGGAGCGGCCACTCTCTAGCTGCTGTTATCGAAAGCAACACTCGAATAGCACTCATCTTGGTCACGGGTGAGAATGTCTCGGCATAATCAATACTATAGGTCTGAGTGTATCCCCTGGCCACTAGTCTTGCCTGGTACCTTTCGATAGAACCATCCGGCCTTCGTTTGATGGTGAAGACCCATCTGCACCCCACAGTTCGAACTCCATCAGGTTTCAAATATACTTCACATGTCTTGTTCTTCATCAGGGCCCGTATCTCCACCAGCATTGTTTTTCTCTAGTGAGGAAGTTTCATAGCATCCTCGGCAGTGTATAGAATTTCTTCCTCCTCATAAAGGGCTGCTTCAAATGCTCTAGCCATCTCAGTAAGATTGGCCTTAGCCAGATTCGCCACAGAGTATTTGCTCTTACCAATCCTCTCGAGACTATATCTCTTAGCAGGAATGCCACGAGTACTCCTTGGAGGGAGTATATATCGGCCAGTATCACCATCAATCGCCGCATTCTCAATCTCATCTACACCAGGCTTGTTAGTAACACTAATTGTATTAACTGTATTCTCATCTACACCATTTGAAAAGCTCGTATTTCTTTTAACAGGTTTTCGGTCGGGCGTTATAAAAAGGGTATATCCAACTGATCAGGATGAGAATCACAACCTAGCTGAGTCGTTGGCACGACAACCTAAACCTGACTTTTCAATAAATCCTCAACCCACTTTTACTGATTAGTATAGTAAAGGTAAGGGTCGAATCCCAGGAAACTAAATGATGTACTCTACTGACTGGGTTGTGTACTGGTAACAGACATCAGGTTGTGTACGTGAAATTGGGGGACAAGATGTTTGGTAGACATGTGAAAGGGTAAACGGTTTCTATAAATGGAACTAGGGAATAACATGAGATATGTGGTGGTTAGGACTGCTCTGACAAGTCTTTAAAGTACCTCCTGAAAAGCAAGGTACAAAAGCAAAAAGTAAACTAAAAGTAAAAGTGGCCCCAAACTTAAATGTTGATGTTATCTTCTTCACCAAGCATACATATATTCAAAATAAAAACAGATTCCACAGATAACATTCAGATCCAACAACTTCACAAATTAAGCCATTAATTAAACACCTTAAACTCGAAGATTAATTAGCGAAAATGAAGAATTGCGCCTACTGGACAGCATGCAAAGTAACAGCGTCTACGTAAACTTCAGATTTAACACTTAATCACTTCGAAAGCTAAATCAAAACCACAACTTTAACTACAATTCTCAGATCGAGTAACGCCGAATGAAATCATGCTTAAATACTTCGAAAATTACCTAACATGCAGATCTAAGCTAACTAGGCAGAATGAAACAGGATCTGACCGAAGGAAATGCATAAAAACATCTTCACAGCTTAAAAGCGTTTGGATCTAAACACGGAACTTCAAAACATAACAAAATACTGAAAGCTTAAAAGGTCCAACGACAGAAAACATGTAGAATTTAACTAGGAAAGCAAATAAAGATTGTTTTAAGAAATGTAAAGGAAAGTTGGTGAAAAAAGATAGTGGAATGTGGGTCATACTTTTATATATTAGTTTTATAATAAAATGTGAGTGGAAAAATGTGAGTGGAATGTGAGGCCTATTACCAATTATGGAATATTCCAACCGGGACTCCTAAAGTGGGACACCCAAAAATGGTAAACCGGGACTCCTAAAGTGGGACGGAGGGAGTATTATTTTTCTAAAACGAGTGCAAAAAAGAAATGACTCAAGCAACGTGGGACGGAGGGAGTACATTTTAATGAACTTTGCTACTTTTCACAAAAAATATAGTAATTTTTTTTTAAATTTCCAATCAAACAAACTAGGAGTATAATATGGTAGAAGGGGTGTAATCAATTGCTAACTAATTAGCAATCCAAAACTGAGACCAATTTTTAACCATTAGATTAGAAGATCTAGTGGTGGATATAATGCCATGTGGAAAAATTTAAATGAGTATTAAATAAAATTGAAGGGTATTAATGTCAATTCTCTCTTATTAAAACTTTAAATTTGCATAACTCACTCGATTTATATTTTTTTTCGTAAAAAATATATCAAATTAAAGGTAATTTTATAAGGATTCTAATGATATCTCACTTGCATATGTTCCGACGACGTTCGGATGATGAAATTTGATGATTTTTGTTTCAATTTTCGTAACATATTTTTTTATCAACAAATACATAAAAAAATCTCAATATATAGCATATAAAATCTCAATATACTGCATGTAAAATCTCAACATAATGCATGTGAAATCTCAATAAAACTGTATTGAGATTTTGTCTACTATTTATTGAGATTCGTAAGAATTAATGCATGTGTAGATCTGGGTTTCCATGTTCATTACATACACACGAATAGGGCACTGGGAATAAAAATGATATAACCAAGCTAACAATTATTTATAATCAAGAATAATCTAGGATTGTGTGGGCGGTGTTTGTTTCGCTTGGGCCGAGATATGGGAGGATTTTATTTGAGTAGGCACGCTTGGGTCGTTGATGGGCTATTATAATATTGTAGTGGCTTGATCATGAGGTGAGTTGGACATGTGATGGGCCGTTGTCGTGGGCTTGGGAGCATTAGAATTCAAATTCTATTCTAAAAAGAAAGAATTTTGATTTATACTACAAATTATTATTAATTACGTGGCAATTGATATAGGAGTATGAATTAGTATGTGTCTTTTTTGAACTGTTTATAATAAAATTATCACTCACACACATTTATATCATGCTTGTTGTCTAATTTCGCAATGTAATGTTTGTCGAAGACGTATTCTGAAAAACACCAAAAAAATTGTAATACTGTGGAGGGTTACTAAAGAAAAGCATGTTTTAGAATTTTTTTTGAAAAATACTAAAATTTACTACTTAGCTAAAACATCCCCTTATTGTTGTCCTTACACAAAATAAATACTACTACCAGACTCAAAATATTTTATTAATATAAACTCGTCATTACATATCTTCTAGTAATAATCCATATACTCGTTCAATTTCATTAAAATTTAAAATAGGGGTTTTGAAAAAAAAATCATAAATTTTGTTCAAAATTCTGATATGTTCCACAAATTTGAAAATAATTGTAAAAATCATAAATTAACATTTTTTTTAGAAAAATTCTATAAAGTCTAATTTGGATTAAATGGTATCTAAAGTGATATCCGAATAATTCAACGAGGATAACACCACACATGAATTTTATCATATATCATCCATAGCAGTATGTATAGTTTTACGATTAATTGTTGAAGAAAATTCCAATAACTTATTTGCAATTAATCTGGTGTGTGGTAAGTGGAGAACTAAGAGCAAATAATTTTTTTATTTTTTTTTAACACCTAGCGGTGGAGGGTTCAAGGGTCCCTCATCCCTTTATTTCATCAACTTCCGTCATACAACGAAACAACACCCAAAGAGCAATCTAATGTTCAAAGAGTAACGTGAGGACTCCTCCAAATAAGGGGGAGACACCAATATAATGTACACACAAAATAAAACAAAAAACCATTAATGTTCATGGCTGGACTGACGACGCCAGAAACTCGGGTACCCAAGTTGGTCCATTCTGATCAGGCCCTTCACCAGCGCCGGCGCTGAGTTGTGCTCGAAGATAATCCTATTCCTCTCTTTGCTGCCTTGTTGCGCGAGGACGACTGCTACCTTGTTGCCTTGAGCGGGAATATAAGAAATTTTAGCTTCCACTTGCCTAAGCTTGTTGCGGATGTTAATGATTCTATATCTCAGATTGGCTGCTCCAAATTTTTCTGATATGAGCAAGGAAGCCACATCCTTTGCTCCCAACTCAATCCAGATTGGTTTCCCTTGCTCCTTCGCAATTGAAAGGGCTTGCATCGGGGGCTGAAGTAGCCGAGATGTTTTCCATGAACCCCTGCACTAAGCTTCCACTTGCGTTCCTAATAACACCTCCGGCCCCTGCCTCTGAATTTGAGTTTAATCCAATCTGAGTCGGGCGGAATCCATCGCACATGCCTAATTTGTTCTCTCTCCAATTAGAGGTGTTAAACATATCCGTTTCCACTGGTTTTTGCCCAATTTAAGATGTTGCAGATATGATTTGATCCGATTAAACACCGATCCGACACTAAAGCTTGTATTCCGATGAATGTTGCTATTTCTCTCCGACCAGATGAACCATAAGACAAGGCAGGGGATATCTGTATGACAGATGCGTCTATGCCAGAATCTGATACGCGCTTCCAAGTCTAGCACCGCGGCATTCCATCTCCCACCATCCTCCAGACTTGCGAAGCAATCTCCCCACGCAAAAACAGATGTTCTCTTGTTTCCACCGCGGGGGATTTGCAGAGCGAGGCTAATTTTCCTCCATTGAAGCTTTGCATCCACCGGAATACGGTTTTCGAGAAGCCTCCAAATGAAGATTGAGATAGAAGGAAGGATGAGATCGCACCAAGTTAGTTTAAAAAACAGGGTGCTCGATCCCAATTGATCCCATTTGTTTCATAGCTTCTTTGGTGGGCTCGAGCTCCTGAAAAACATGAAGAGGACACCCAGGGTGCTCTTGATAAGTGTGAGTCTTCCACCAAAGGATAGCGACCATGAATGGATACGGGATGAAATTGAACATGTCCGTTTTCTTCCTTCCTTTGAGGATTGGAACTCCAAGATAAATGAAAGGAAACCTTCCTTGCTGAAATCCACATGTATCCACAATCTGTGCAGCCCAATCCGCATGCCTCTCGTCCACATAAAACTGGGACTTTTCCAGATTGATTTTTTATCCGGACACAGCGGCATAATGATTGATGCACTCCACCAGCTCTTGAAGTGAGGATTGTTTCGCTTGAGTGAACACAATCACATCATCCGCATATGCCAGGTGGGATATTTCGAGATTACGTAAGAAACGCATCTCCTTTCTCCCGAGGATCAGCTTATCTAAGTTGCGGGACAGATATTCCGCAGCCAAGATGAAGAGGGAGGGTGAGAGAGGGTCACCTTGTCGAAAGCCCGTCGAGGATTTGAAAAAACCCGCAGCAGATCCGTTAATGAGCACAGAGAACCAGCAGGAATTAACACAACGATTAACCAATCCGAGCCAATTCTCCGAGAACCCCATGCGACGCAAAATTTTGATCAAAAATGACCATTGTACCCGGTCATATGCCTTAGCCATATCAAGTTTAATTGCCACATTTGGAGTCGAGGAGCAGTTAGCCACATCTCGAATCAATTCTTGTGCTAACAGCACGTTGTCGCTCAAGAGACGCCCTTTAATGAACCCACTCTGATTAGGTACTGTGAGGAAGGGGATGAAAGGAGCTAATCTCGTCGAGATGATCTTTGATATAATCTTATTCGTGACGTTGCAAAGACATGACTACACAAAAACATGAATATTGTGAACCTCTGAAGCTCCAATAGCTTATTTGCAATTGCTTAATTATTTGCAGTTAATGTGGTGTGTGATATCTGGAGAACTATTGAAGCAAATAAATTTTACTTAATGACTTTACACAAAAACTTGAATATTGTGAACCTCTGACATTAAAGAGTAACCAATATGAATTCAACTCTTCTTTTACTAATTTTATTTTGAAAAAACGATAAAATAATATCTCTCGACCAAAATTTAAGCCAAGCATTTTGTTGTAGTTTTTCCTAATTACATTTCGTTTCCATTTTCTTCCATATAATGCAAGTATTAAATTCATGAAATAATCTGTTTACATAAAAGGAAAAAAGATCTTAAAATGGATAACACTAGTACAATATCCACTTCGCCATTTCTAGTTCCATGCAATGTGGAATTAGAACTGACCAAGACGGTTCCAATTCCAACGTACAAATTTTCTACGGTTCTTTTATAGTTTTTCCGATATTCCCTATTTTTGTTGATTTTTTTATGATTCTGGTTGTACCGCTAGTTTACCGTTCAAGACTAGCAGAACCATAACTGGACGACCTGAACTGCGAAGTCACCTTATTTAATTATGACAATTCCATAACCACCGATCCGAGCAAAATCGTCGATTTTGGTTTACCAATTCTCCCACCATTCTTTTTTGGGTTTTCCACAACCTCTTTCAATCTCCTAGATTTATTTTTCGATTTTCGTGATCTTCACTTATTTCAAACGAAATCTCTCATTTGCAGCTCAGCATTACAAAACCATAACCAGACCACCTAAACTGCAAAAAGCCAGTTCCGACTCACCTCACTCATGACGAATCCAGTTCTAGTTCCAGAACCACTAGTACGATTTCAAACCAAATCGACAATTCCGATTTAACCACCCATCACCACCAATATCCACATTTGCAACACTATGACCTTTGTGTAAGTAGGCCATGATTGATTGTAGCATGGCATAGGGCATAACCACTAGAGGGTGTTGATCCCATGCACACAACCCCACACCATGAAATGATTACACACTCTCAAAAAGTCCACCCAACTCACACACTCCACTCCCTTTTATTAAAAGTCTTTCCTAGTTCAACCAGAAACAGTTAAATATAACCGCAATAACCCACCAAGATGCAAGATCCCAACTCCAAGCAGCAAATGCCGCCCCTCTCCGCCGCAATGCGCCACCGCCGCGCCCACTCCGAGGTCAACTTCCGCCTCCCCGACGACCTAGATCTGGCCTCCGACCCCTTCGACGCCCCCGCCGCCAGCTTCGACGAGATGGGATCCGAAGACGACCTCTTCTCCACCTACATGGACATTGAGAAGCTCAGCGCCGCCCCCGGATCTGACGACGCCGACAAGAGGCCGCGCCACCGCCACAGCAATTCTGTCGACAGCTCCTCCAGCTTCTTGCTCAGCGACAGCAGCATCGAGGCCAAGAAGGCTATGCCCCCTGATAAGCTTGCTGAGCTCTGGACTATTGATCCAAAACGCGCAAAAAGGTGCAATCTTTACTCATTTTCTGTGTGGATTTGATCTGGGTTTTTTGCTTAATGCTTGTGTTGGATCATGGCCTCAAGATTGGATCTTGGGATGGATCGATCTCTGTGAATCTTGAAATTTTGGTGTGTGGATTTGAGTGATGTGTTTCTCTTTAATTATGGCTGTGATTGCATTAATTGAGTTGTAACAGTTGCTTGATCTTTTCTAAGTAATTGAGTGTTGGGATCTATGATTGGTTTGTGGTGTACTTAAGGTCATTTTTGGGTAAGGATGGAGCTCAATTGATGTGTGAATTTGGGCATTTATCACAAATGTGGTTAAATCAAAGCAACCCTTTTAATGGCAAGGATTATAGCTTTGGAGATCTTGATTGGGTTTTAGTGGATGATTTGGAAAAATCCTGTCTTTTTCTATTCAATGATGGATATATTGTGTATGAGCTTTACTTATTATCGGGAACATTAACTGCGATTGCTCGTGCATTTTTCTTGTGTGGTTTGTGATGAATCAAGTGATCTGGATTTGGTAAAATACTTTAGCAGAAGAAGTTCTAAAGAAAAGTACTAAATCAACTCAAATATAGTTAAACCAATGTTATTTATTGCAGAATGCAACTGTTTTTTCTGAAGGATATAATGTGGACTATGTTGATTTTAATTTTTAACATTTAAGACATCATGCACTTTGAACTCAGCTAAATGAAACTCGGGTTACAAAATATCAGCTCTGTTATCAAGTTGGATTAGTATGTCGAATTTTGGATGTCTACATCTTGCAATTCAGTAATCTTGTCTACTTTATCCTCGATTTTCAAATCTTTGGTGAGCTTAGGTAGGTATATTGCATTGACCGCTCAAGGTTCTTACTTTCGTTTCTTCCATCGTCCACTTCACAGTTTCCCTCTAATTTTTGCTGTCGATTTGTCAGAGTACGCTTGAAATGAGATTAGATGTGTTTTCTTATTAAGTTTTGTAGTTTGTGATATGCTTCATCATCAACGGCCTTTTGACTGTGTTTTCCTTTTATCGACAATCACAACCATCAGGATTCTGGCAAATAGACAGTCTGCTGCTCGATCAAAAGAAAGGAAGGCCCGGTATATATCTGAACTGGAGAGGAAAGTTCAGACGCTTCAAACTGAAGCAACGACTCTCTCTGCGCAACTGACTCTGTTTCAGGTATGTCTACTGGAGCAAAACATGTTACTACAGTCTTAACTTTACGATGTTTCTGATGCAAATGTTATCTCTTTCAGAGAGACACGACTGGACTCAGTAATGAGAATACGGAACTTAAGCTTCGTTTGCAAGCCATGGAACAGCAAGCTCAGCTACGCGATGGTAAGTACTAATGTAGTAACAACCTTTCTGATGCATCAACTCTTGAATTGGGGATGTTTTCATCTGTACCAGCTCCTCGTGTCATCGCTCACTAGCATTTGTCGAACCAAAAGTATTTGTGTTTTAAAAGTTTGCTTCTTGATCCTTCTGAATTTAGCATTGATACAAGATTAGAGTTTTTAATGTGATTTAAACCAATTTGAGATGAAATTCTTTGAAAATATGCAGCACTCAATGAAGCACTACGGCAGGAAGTAGAAAGACTCAGAGTCGCGACTGGAGAAATGTCGACCACATCAGATACGTTCAACTTAACCGTGCAGCACCTTCCCTACAACCAGACCACATTCTTCTCCAACCAGCCTCAAGCTGGCTCAAACGAATCATTGAACGCACAAATGCAGCAGTTTCACACTCTTCAAGCCGGCATGTCAAGCCACCACCAGCACGCCATGCTCTCTGCCAATCACACACGGCCGCTCTCTGACTCAATGCACCAAGACCCTCTCGGACGATTTCAAGGTCTTGACATCAGCAACGGGGCCACTCACGTGAAGTCTGAAGGCCCCTCTATATCCGCCAGTGAAAGCAGTAGTACATTCTGATTTTCAGGTTCTTTTGATTTTTTTTTTATCCCCGGAAATCTGTTTGTTCATAGACTGACACCGCGTTTAACATCCAGAATCATCAGCAATCCACATTTTTTCATTAACTTTTTTTTCTTTCTTTCTTTGGAGTTAACTGGTTGTTTTAGGTTCCCCCTTAGTGTTGTAGGTTTGTCGTTGTTCTTTGTGTTGGGAGCCGGTTAAGTCTTCGTTTCGTCTACATTTTGATTTATTCGTTTAAACTGAGAAATCATAGGTTGTGTTGTCTGTCGATTGTAATGGACTTGCACATCAGTTTGTGTTGGTTTACTGATAGATTTTTTAATTTTTATGCTTTGCTCTTCACTCATTTTAACTGTTTATTGCATTTCATTTACCTTTTCAATCATTTTTTAGTAAGTTTAATCTTCACTCTAGTAAATCATTGCGTTCACACGTCCCATTACAAACGAATACTATAAAATTGAGATTCACATTTCACTATTTTTTTTTTCGCTAACTTTTCTTCACAATTTTAAAATTTGCAGCAAGTTAAAAGTGTGATTTTTTAAATTGTAGATCAATGAATTAATAACTAGTAGTATAATCTAAAAGTAAAAAACATTTAAATTCTCGAAATATTAAACTTTTAATAATTACATTCTCGAAATTTCATTACGTAGTTGTTATAGTTTAGGCATTTACTTGCTATTTTTCAGTACATTGAGAAAAATTTGCGAAACTGTAAAAGTACATTGGGCGTTGAGGTCTAACTTTCCCCATATAAGTCAGCCATATATTTCTGATATTATCGATTTCAGTAAATATATTGAATAAATAACACATGGTTTTTTTAATGGTGATAATAATAATAATAATAATAATAATAATAATAATAAATATGAAATAATATATTTAAATATTTATTGCTGATCGACCAAATAAATTGCTAGTGTCTATATTGTGTGGCTCTACTATAATTTATGCCCCACTTTATTAATAGCATTGTGTATCCAATTTACACTAAATGCATAACTTATATGCATGCCACATTTTCTTATAGCATTGTGTATTCAATTTACTCTAAATGAATGCATGTGATATGTTACGACTTATACATAAATATTGAAGACTTTTTTAATAGTATATTGGTTCAAAAAAAAGGAAAATGAAGACTATAATTGTACAGCATTTTATTATGTCAGCAAAGGGGGCCAGCAAAAAGCAAATAAAGGCATAAATAACCACCTTCTATTAATACTAATATCTCTCCCATAAATCATGGTAATAAAGCCTATCCACTTGCTCATTGACGAAATTAATATTCATTAAATACGACGATATTAATTTCTATCGACGTAACATAAGTATTGCAGTTATATCTGATTTGATTGCCCAAAGGCCAAAGACCTATTTGACGTGATTTATAAATCATTTCAATAATGCATTTATTTTTTTTATTTCTAAAACACATCTAAATTCTTCAATATTTAGGCAAATTATTTACTTGGAAATTACCCGTACCTGCACCCGACCTTGATATATTCGGGTAGCGAGTACCCGATACCTGATGAATATTGAGTCCAGAGTCAGAAATTATACGATGCTCGATCGCTAGCTGTTTCGATACTACTTCTCATAATTTAGTATTTTACCAATAAGCCCATAATTTAAAGAAATGTAGCCCTCATATAAATGTATCACTATAAGAAAATTTATTACATGGATTGACAAATGTTTTTGAACCACCTACATAAAAACATTATGTATACGTATATGTTGCGTAGACCAAGAATTAGGACCCCAAAATTAAATTGGCTTGTAGCCTCACTAAGGGCCAATACTTGCCCTACCATGACCTAACTATATATATTAATTGCACATGGCAAACATAGGAGTTTATGAATTGAAAATTGAAATTCAAGATAATTAGTAAGTAGTTTTCAACGAACTAATTGACGGCAATGAGAAAATAAGATATGTTCATGGATATATTAGAAAATAAGGAATTCGCGTTTGATTAAAAACAAGATATGTATCATATGCCTACATCTATATGAATACAATATGAGAAATAAATAATTAAGTGAAAGTACTAATTAATATGAAGTTGTCATTGTAAGTTATTTTTATTTTCTCATGTTGTGAAATAACTAATAGTATGTAAATTGTTTTTAGATGGATAACTAATTGGATTGAGTCTATGCGATCCTTGTTATTTTGGAATTACTCATTAGTAGTGATAGTCTTGTTATGGTATCTTTGTTCGTTGATTTAGGAGTGTTTAGTCCTTATTCGGGTGGTTTGTGTCTTTATTTTCTCGGGCTTTTCGGTTGGTTATCTTTATTGTTGTCTCTAGGTTGGGAGTGTAGTGCATATGCAACTTTTCTGTTAGTTGTATTTTGTTTAGTTTTAATATCTCATTTTATTATTTTGGCGAACCTTCCTCATTCCAAGTGATTGGCTTCAAGTATTCTTTGTAATATAAATAAACAAAAAACAATAAAAAGCAGTAAAATCAATGCATAAACAAAAACAAATGTTATACGGAGTACTATCTAAAACTAATGCAGAAGAAAAACAATAGACAAAGAAAAAAGTAAATGACCAGCACATATTTTCTTGTGTTATCTGTCAATTTCATCTACTGCCGAAGAATGGTCTCACATGCTACGTCAACTTGAAGGCAAATGTGAAATTCCAAACAACAATCACAAAACACACGATGAAGTGCTGAACGAACAAACAAGCTAAAAAAGAATAGACAAAATGCACAAAAACACGTCGAAAGTACACAGCAAAAAACCCATAAATTGAGCCCAATTCATTAATATTTATAGCTTGACCCTCAAAGTTAATGTCGAATTAAAGTTTGTCTTGATAGCAAGTGTAGAATATTAGACAAACCTTTAGAAATAGTTCCCTCTGGCCCCTAAACAGCGACCATTTGGATAAACTTCCCACATGCCTTTTTGTGGATCTAATTTGAGGCACTCAGTGTTTTGTCTATTCAATGTATTTTCGACCACTATATTTTCACTTTTTTTCTTTTTAATCATTAAAAGTCACTATAATTTATATACATTTGTTGAATTGGAATTATATTTGAGGCGACGGTTATCTACAATATCCAATGCATTGTATATTACTATTAATTTATATCTTGCCACTTTTCATTGTATAGTTCATCCACCTCAACTCAATTATTTTCTTGAAGGCCAACTCAGCTAATTTTTCTCATATACAATAAAGTTTGTAAAATATACATTAACATAATTGTCTCATAATTTCCTGGAGTTCATATTATGCAAAATTGAATACGACTTGGCCCATCACATAATTTTAAAAATTAATTGCTAACATGGAATTAAAAATAATCAAATGGAAATGGATGCTCAAAAGTCTAATGTGGATACATAATGTATATGAAAAAACCAAATTTTAACTACATACTAATGTCAGTCAGTTAAGTAATTAATGGCCTTCTTTTTTTAGAATTTAAAGAATGGCCTTCTTTTCTTGGAATTTTAATGGCCTCATTCAAGTTTCACTGCCAAAAATAGCGAATGCAATAACAAATTAGTAGTGTGCATAGAACAAAGGTAGTTAGAGAGATGTAATCAAATTGAAGGTATTGTTTCTTATATTCAAATTAGGAAAAATACCTTTATGATATTTGGCTAAAACTACTATACTACCTCTCCCTTGACAATCAATAGTAGTAATATTTTTTTTTCTCATTTTTTGTCCGTCAAGAACAATTGGCATCATTTCGTTTTTGACTTTGATATAGACAAATTTTTTTTATCCCTTATATTATTAAATTTATTGTATTTTACTTATATAATTTTTTAGCAGTCTGAAATTAATTCCTCTTGATTATATTTAAATATGTAAACTGATTTTTTTTAAAATGAACTAAATAATAAAAAATAATAATAAATTGAAAAATGAATCATACTATACTATGAGGGTGGTTGGTGAAGGTGACTTTCATTTCTAGTGGTTTTGATCTTTAGGATATCTCACTTTCAAGAAGGCAACGATGATTCAATTTCCCTTGAGGGTAGGTTACTATGAACAAACGGTAAATTCTATGTCAATATATCTATATATGTTGCTTCAAATCGTACTCATTTAGTCTGTTAGGAATTCTTGTATTCATCTAATGAGCGCAGCGGAAATTGCAGACAAGAATAACAGATCTAGATTCATAATTACATTGTAAGTTGAGCACGTAACACACAACGAACTAAATCTTACTTGTTGTGTTGTTCTTCTTCTACGATTGTATCCTGCAAGTTGAATCCACTACTATCGAGGTCCACGTGCAATCCAATCCGATGCAGGAACTATCCCGGTACAATTGCTCCGTAGAAGAAAGCTAGGAATTCTCTCTACAGAGCTTTACGTATTTTCTCTCTAATGTTACGCTATTTCTCATCACCCACAATGGAGAATAAATAACCATTATATATAGGCAAATAGTCATTAGGGTTTTATGATTGTTGGGCTTATGGACTAATTATAATTGTAGCCCAACTATAATTATTTAATCCATATTAATCTAATCTAGCCCATATCCTTTCAATCTCCCACTTGGACTAGCATTAGATATAATACGCAGTTCCAACTTTGTACCCTTGAGCGGATCAAAATACACATATAGTGTGACCCTTTAGGCCCCCATTATCGACGACGATCTAATCGAAGTCTGCACAAAACTCCTAGACTGCGTTGGCAGCGTAGCTCGATATATGACGGACGTTTACGTGAATTCGGTAAACAAGCCTTTACACAAAGTTTATAGTAATATCCTTTCATTCACGAACCACCCGATTGAGCCTAAGATTTGTCATGTGTCATCCAAATAGCTCAATCACTTTATCTCATCTTTATTAAATGACCCATTCGATCATATTCAATTACTTTAATTGAATATATCTTTGCATTGGCCAATGACTTAATGGTCAAGTAATATAGAGAATTTGAGTGTTCTCTCGAAATTCTAATCGAGGAATGAATCTCATTCTTGGCTCAACTACCATTTCCATTTATCTTATGATGTACCCAACACAAGTCCGTGTCTCAATCCTCCTTTGGGAGGCAAAGCATTGGACAAGATCAAAGCACACCACTCAACAAACAAAATGTGTAATGACCTCAGATCCAAGGACTATTACATACTTCATGTAATAATAAACTGTAGACACTAAACAAAACAGTTTAATAGTAGGGTATACCAATACTCTCCAAAGTATACAATGTGTCCATCACGAGTATCTAATATCTCATAGTTGTGAGAACAACTACATTCTCGAAGAATGTGATGCAAACCCCATGCTAACCTATAACATATCATCAATATCCCATTCTTGATGATCATTGGTTAGGGCTATTTTAGAATTATACTATATCATTAATGTCTCACACCATTAACAACAGTCATAATTCAAGGGAACAAATATTTAGAATAAAATCAAACATTTAAAACAATTATTCCAATAAGTGCACAAAACCCATAGGAAATAAAATTTTCATATAATGTGATCAAGTAATATTGTCTCAACAAAAAATGTTTCTAAGACATATAAAACTGTAACTCCCACTGATTCAAAGCCATCTACCAACATGCATAACACTTAAGCTCTCAAAGTGCTTGTTGTGTTTTGCTATACATAACGGTTTGGTGAAAGGATCAGCCAAGTTATCATCAGTGGGTACTCTTTCTAATTTTATGTCGCCTCTTTCAATTATTTCTCTGATCAGATGATATCTTTTGGGAACATGCTTGTTCCTGTTCGTAGCTCTGGGTTCCTTTTCTTGCGCAACAGCACCAGTGTTGTCACAATACAAAGGTATTGCACTATTGGCACTCGGAATGACACCCAGTTCTTTAACGAACTCTAACAAAGCAACAGCTTCTTTGGCAGCTTCAGATGCAACAATATACTCGGCTTCGGTGGTGGAATCGGCAGTTATACCTTGTTTGGAACTATTCCAACTCACTGCTCCACCATTGAGGACAAAACATATCCAGACTGAGACTCATAGTCGTCATGGTCTGTTTGGAAACTAGAATCAGTGTACCTAGTAACTGATAACTCTGGTTGTCTACCATAGACTAAGAAATATTCTTTAGTCCTTCTAAGGTACTTAAGAATAGTCTTAACAGTTTTCCAATGTTCCTCACCGAGATTTTGCTGAAATCTGCCTGTCATGCTAAGCGCATAGGCCACATCTGGCCTAGTAGAAATCATGGCATACATAATAGATCCTATAGCCGAAGCATACGGGATCCTTTTCATGTTGTCTCTTTCTTTGTCATTAGAAGGACAATCCTTCTTTGACAATACAATGCCATGTCCCATAGGAAGAAAACCTTTCTTAGAGTTCTCCATTGAGAAGCGCCTTAGCAACTTGTCTACGTAAGAAGATCATGTTGTCTCTCCTCGAAGCTTGCTTAAGTCCATAGATGGTTCAGGCTTGTTCATTCTGTATGTGAGAAGGTTCGGGATATCACTATGATCTTCTTGAGGTAGAGGTGATGCAACTATTGTATCATCTTGTGTTTGATGCATCTCATTGTCTTGAGGTGGTCTTTCGAGAGTCTCTCTAAGGTCCTCTCTAAGAGTAATTTCCCCTCCCAATAGATCATCAAAACTCCCACTGAGTTATTGTCCAATCCAGTGGATAATACCTCATCCTCATTGTTAACTTGTGGTTCTTGAATTTCTTCAAGATCTACTGTATTTTGACCTTATTCCTTGCAGACATAACGGTCTTCAAGGAACGTCACATTCCTTGATGTTATCACCTTGTGATTTTTTTAGGACAGTATAAATCGTACCCTTTAGTTTCTTTAGGATATCCCACAAAATAACATTTCTCACTTTAGTTTCCAATTTATCAGTCATCATTTCTTAACAAAAGCTGGACAACCCCAGGTCCGAATATAGTTAAGACTTGCTTTCTTGCCACACCATAACTCATATGGTGTTTTCTCGACTGACTTAGAAGGAACCCTATTTAGAATGTATATAGCCGTTAGTAAGGCATGACCCCATAGGAATAAAGGGAGACTAGCGAAGCTCATCATGGATCGAACCATATCTAATAATGTTCGATTTCTCCTTTCAGATACTCCATTCATTTGAGGTGTACCAGGAGGTGTTCAGTCCGACTGGATTCCATGTGACTTCAAGTAATCAAGAAATTCTCGGCTCAAGTATTCCCCTCCTCGATCTGATCGAAGAGTCTTGATACTTTTCCAAGTTGTTTCTCAACTTCACACTTAAACTCTTTTAAATTTATCGAAGGCATCCGATTTATTTTTCATAAGATACACATATCCATACCTTGATAAATCATCAGTAAAAGTTATGAAGTACGAATAACCACCTCTTGCTTGAGTTGGAAACGGTCTACACACAACTGTGTGAATCAACTCTAGCAAATCTTTGGCATGCACTCCTTTCCCAGAAAATGGTTTACTTGTCAATTTCCTTTGAGACAGAATTCACAAGCTCCATAGGATTCTAAATCAAATGAAGTGAGATAGTCTAACTTTCTCAATCTTGCTATTCTTTTCTCATTAATATGACAAAGTCTGCAATGCCAAATATAAGTTGCATTATTCGTATTACTTAGCTTAGGTCTCTTGTTTTGCACATTGAGAATATTTTGTTCGTATTCAAGCGTATATAATCATTTTCAAAAGTGGCATTTCCATAAAACAATCCATTAAAAGAAAACAAGCATCTGTTGTTTGCAAAATGGAAGGAAAAACCTTCAATGTCTAACATCGGAATGAAAATAATATTCTTTGAAACAACTGAAACAAAATAACAATTATGTAAATCTAGTCTATGTCCTGAGGGAAGATCTAATCTATAAGTTCCCACGCGTTTGGCAGCAACTCTTGCTCCATTTCCAACACGCAAATCAACTTCCCCAGGTCTCACTTTCTTGCAGTCACTTGGCCCCTGCACATTGTTACAAATGTGTGAGCCACAAGTTGTATCTAATACCCAAGATTGTGAATTATTCATAGACATATTTATCTCAATGACAAACATACCTGAGCTCCCACTTTCTGCACCTTGTGCCTTGAATTTTGGGCAGTCTCTCTTCCAGTGTCCCTTCTCATGACAGAAAAGACACTCATCCTTTGATAATTTCGACTTCTTATTGGCCCCTCCACTCTTAGGCTTTAGAACAGCATCCTTAGATGCTTTCTTCTTCTGTTGCTGCTTATTCTTCCATTTCGAAGACTTCGCAGAAGAGCTCACCATAAGCACAGATTTTACCTTAGCAGTGGAAGACTCATAAGTCTTAAGCTTATTGTGCAGCTCTGGCAGTCCAACCTTCGTGTTGTTCATGTTGAAATTCACAATGAAATTCTCAAAACTACTAGGAAGAGACTGCAAAATTAGATTTGTTGAGACATTTGCGGGGAGCACCGTTCCAATCGATGTTAACCTCTCAATCAAACCAATCATTTTCAGCACATGCTCAGAAACCTTGCTTCCATCATGAAGCTTGCAGTTGAAGAGATCGCGAAGTATCTCATACTCCATAGTTTGAGCTTGTGAAGCATACAAACTCTTCAAGTGCTTTAGCATTTCATATGGAAGCATGTGTTCATGTTGTCTTTGCAGTTCCAAACTCATAGATGACAACATGACACACTGAGCATCAGAAGCATTATCAATGTGTTTCTGATGAGCTTCAACGTCAAACGTAGCAAACTCAAGAGATTCCTTATCGGGGATGACACCGATTGGTTTGTCCAGGACATACTCAACCTTGTCATGCCTTAGCACCAAGCGCAAACAACGGAGCCAATCCGTGAAATTTGACCCAGTCAACTTGTTTGTTTCCATCAAACATTTGTAAGCCAAGTTTGACATTTTATCTGAACAGAAATTAAAATGAAAGCAAATCAGAAAAGCATACAAAGATCACATTCGCATCACTAATCAAACAAGGGTTTATTGTATTGATTAGCTCCCACTAATTTTAACATATATTATGTCCCCCAAACATAAAATACGAATTTATATCAAATATAAATTTTAGTGGTCCAAGATCCAAGTCTATATTATTGCAGCCCCTGCTTTGGCTGATCACTACAATAATATCACAAGGTAGGCCTCCAAGCCAATTGCAACAACTATTTTGCAATTCTTGGTTTATTAATCCAATTAATATGCATCCATAAACTATTTAGGTCGCTTTGGCGTCACTAAACAATTTAAGCAAGTCAACCCCATCACACGATGCCAACCATGCATCTATGAATGAGCCTAGGCCATGTAGATTTAGAGTAAACACTTTGGCGTAAAACTCGTGGTCGAAAAGGCTAGGAACATCAAACAATTATAATGGACGATGCGTTTGTTTCAAAACAAGACTTATATTTTGTGGGGAAAAGTGTGATACTAGTTCTGTGAATATAATATCCAATATTAAATTTCAAACAATTACTGGGCGCCGCCTACCCAGACATAGTATAACACGGACTACAAATACTGGGCGCCGCCTACCCAGACATAGTATAACACGGACTACACATACTGGGCGCCGCCTACCCAGACAATAAAACGGTCTCTAACTACTATAGTTAAATTAATGAGCATAAATCAAATAGCATGCTTATCACATAGGATATCAAATAATGCTCAACGAATAAAATCAAATTTTATTCTTTAATTAAATGTGGATTTAATTATTTATATTAATTCTAAATTAATATAAAATTATAAAATGCTAATCCAATTAATATTTATTTACGTAATTGGGATATACTATTATTTTAAAATGAAATCTAATTACATTACGTAAATCTAATTAGATTACGTAAATTTTGAAAGGAAATCTTCCTTATTATTTTAAAAGGAAATCTCATTACATTACGTAAATCTAATTTAGATTACGTAAATTTGAAATCCAATTGCATTATTTAAATGGAAATCCAATTACATTACGTAAATCGAAATCCAATTATAAATTTTGATTGAAATCTAATTTCAATTTTCAAACTTGAAATCTAATTTCTCATGTGACTGTACATTCTCAGAATTCAAAATTTATTCCAATTACATTACCACGGTTAATCCACAAATAATTCGTAAACAAAATAATTATGAATCGAGCCATGTGCTCTGATACCACTGTTAGGAATTCTTGTATTCATCTAATGAGCGCAGCGGAAATTGCAGACAAGAATAACAGATCTAGATTCATAATTACATTGTAAGTTGAGCACGTAACACACAACGAACTAAATCTTACTTGTTGTGTTGTTCTTCTTCTACGATTGTATCCTGCAAGTTGAATCCACTACTATCGAGGTCCACGTGCAATCCAATCCGATGCAGGAACTATCCCGGTACAATTGCTCCGTAGAAGAAAGCTAGGAATTCTCTCTACAGAGCTTTACGTATTTTCTCTCTAATGTTACGCTATTTCTCATCACCCACAATGGAGAATAAATAACCATTATATATAGGCAAATAGTCATTAGGGTTTTATGATTGTTGGGCTTATGGACTAATTATAATTGTAGCCCAACTATAATTATTTAATCCATATTAATCTAATCTAGCCCATATCCTTTCATAGTCCGCGAATATGAATTCCGTTTTTCATTTTAGTCTATCCGCAAATAGGAGTCCCGGTACATTTATACTATATGGTAACAGATCACACATTCCACTAACTATTCCACTCACATTTTATTTAAAACTAATAAATATAAGTGGAACCCATATACCATTTACTTTTTTCACTCACTTAATTTTCTTAATATTTCTTAAAATTCATGCCGAAAAAAATGAGGCTCCCATTCGCAGAGAGATGGAGTATTACTTATTTACAAGATGGTAAAAGATCTTTCTTTTAAACAGATTACCAACGAAGTTAAATTCTGCTTATTCTTTGGGATTTTGAAGATTAAGTTATAATAAAACGTGAGTGAAGTAGGTTAGTGGAATGTGAGACCTAATAATCATTTATGATAAAAAAAATGAAATGTTATAATTATTGTAGGACGCATCGAAATGGAAAAAATGATAATTATTATGGGACTATGGAGTAATATAAAAACTATAAATACTAGACAAAATTACCACATCACAAAAAGAAAATCGATATAGCTTCCCACCTAATCACGCTTAATAAAGTTTGAGAAGTTAATATAACAAACGTTAATAAAGGCAACTTATTTTGTAAATACCAACATTACTATCTTTAGTACGTACATGTTAAATCTATATTTAATTATGTGTAGTATTTAGTAAAGCAAAAACATAAAAAGACCATTTTTTCATCAATAATTTTTAGTAGTAATATTTTTAACAAATAATTTCCTCAACAAAATCTCTTCAAGGAAAAACGTGTAGGCACGAATATGTGGACTATGAAGGTGGGTATACAAAATTAAATAATCATTTATTATGTATTTTTAGGTACAAATACTTTTCATATGTCAAAACTCAATAATAAATTCTATATTAACATACCATCTTTTCCGGGACTTGCATGTGCCCCTAACATGGTAGGCCCATTTGCTTCTCTAAATCTTTAATTTTATATTTCATCTTATTTTGTTTTGTATGGAAAAATCTCAAATCTTTGTTAACCCGAATCTACTCATGATTATATGTATCATCAATGAATTAATCACCTAAACTGATTTTGACGGATGACAATGAAATCACACTGTACTTAATTTTTGCTAAAGTGGTAACATTTTTTTATAATCGAGACCGTGGGCTCGACACGTGTGACGAATCTGACTCACTGTGATGCTTTTTTGATTTGGTTAAACTATACATATTGTAACTATTTTGTGAGTCTAATTTGGACTTTTACATGTTTAATTTCAATAAGCCGACCTGCAAGGTCACAACTGCATATAATAGCCAAAAATTTATTATTACTATTTTTTTAGTATTTTTTTATTTTTGACAAGTATAGTCAATTTTATAGCCTATGTATTACTATATCACATGAAGATAACCGACAACCTCTTTGAAGTCATTTTCACCAAATTAATTTTGTGCATCATTTGTATTAATTAACAAGAAGTCTGTTTACTACATATAATTAGGGATGTCAATGCAGCCCGCAACCGGTGGGCTGACCCGAATAACCCGCCAAATTTATAGGGTTAGGGTTTAAAATTTCTAGCCCGATAAAATTACAACCCGATTAGCCCGCACCCGATTAACCCGCAACCCGTTAGGGTCAGACCCGAAAACCCGATGGGCTGACCCGAAAACCCGATAAAATTTCTATTGTTCTATTTGTTTGACTCCTAATTGGACAATTTCATTGATTATTTTTATAATATAGATAACTAAAAAAATAACATTCAATTTTATATTAAACATATAAATTTTATATTAAATTTTTATTAATATAATAATAAATAAATAAATTAGAAACTTCTAATTCATTAATTAATATTTAAATTTGTAAAACATGTTTTAAAACATGCTTTAAAATATTTAAATTTATGTTTTATTTTACACAAATCTCAAATATTAGTATTTGATCATGTTTGTGTTTGAGTTTAAGTACATATCTCAAATTTATCAAAATTAAATATTTATATTTTATAAATATAATTAATTTTCGTCATTATTTATTGGATTGATAATTTTATCGGTAGCAACCCGATTAACCCGCTGGGCCAGCCCGAAACCCGAGCGTTTAGGGTTAGGGTTGAACTTTTATAACCCGAAAAAATCTCAACCCGATTAGCCCGCACCCGATTGACCCGCAACCCGAGTAGGGTTGGCCCTAAACCCGGTGGGCCGGCCCGATTGACATCCCTACATATAATAGTATTTTCTGACGTTCGAATTAGGTAGCACATCAAATTACAGATATTAAATTCTCCAATCAAGTAATGTTTAATTTACTTTAGTTAAAAAGATTTCTTAATTAAGCGATTAAGATGGTACACAGTTGGGCACAACAGTATTATAGATGTCATCGATTCATATAATTAAAAGGGGTTTAACTGAAACAAGTTTTCGTAAAATAGAAAAACCCTAAAAGGTACAAATGCAATAAACTAAAACTTGGATAATATAAAAAATAATATGAAGGGACAAAAAATGCATATTCTAAAAGGGTCATTTATCAAAAGAGTGACTGAAGCGAGAGTTTACCAAGAGATTTTATAATATAGAGAAATAAAATACTTATAGTATTCGTCCTTTAAAATTATGATAATTAGGTAATTAATTACGAAATTAAATTACATGTAATAGTTGAATATCAAAGTTTACAAATGATGCACCCATAAAATAGAAAAAAATACTTATAGTATTCTTCCTATAATATTATGATAATTAGGTGATTAATTATGAAATTAAATTACATGTAATAGTTGAATAACAAAGTTTACAAATGATGCACCCCCACAAATTATGGTCCTAAAATCTCATATGCTCATCGTTTTCCACATTTTATTCCACTGCCTTCTAGGATTGACTTTAAAACAACATTTGACCTTCTTTAAATAATTGATTACTGGTACTTTTTATTCTAGTAATTTTCATAATTAATTACACACACATACCCAATCCAACATAATATCTTCCCTAATACTATCAACAATATTTGGGGACTCACAATGTAAATTGACAATTAAAATTGCATGTGGGGCTGCCATTAGTCGCAACATCTAAGTAAATTACAAATTAACAGAATCAATTAACGGTATAAATGTAGAAGTAATACTAGACCTATTATGAGAGTATTTATATAATAAATCATGTAGTATTAATTTAATTGGTGTGACTATAGAAAAATGTACAGCACTAATCAAGTTTGACTTCTGCTAGATATATACACAATTTCTTCAACTCTCCAAATTTTAAATAAAAGTCTACCTAATTAATTGAAAATTATCTGAAAAGGTAATGGACTGATTATACAACTATTTATCGGTCACTGGTTATCTTAAATAAAATAATATAGCTAATTAACACCCATAAATCAATGAAGGAAAATTGACATTTGCAATCTCAATATTTATGAAGACAAATAATACTGCCTATATACTCACTCACAGGCCGATGAGGCGTAATTTCTGGCCAATTTAAGCAAACTGAATTAAATGCGACAACAAATTTTCTAGTGTCACCCCCCAAAAAATAATGAAATAAAAATTGAATGAATTGATATAAAAGGAAAAATAAAAACAGTTAGAACTGCATGTGGTTGTAGGGTCAATGAGATTAGCAGTTGGTAGTTCAAGTTGGAACAAATGCATGTGCAATATTTCTCCCAAAATATACATAGATTGGATTTGATTGTGGCTCTCAAATTTCATTGTCATTTTCTACATTATAATATAGGAGTACTCACCATTTCTTATCTGCATTTTCCTCTGTATAAATAAGCGCCTCTCTCACTCCTTATTTTGTATCAATCTCTCCATCTTCTCTTCCTCTTTCCCTCTAAAGAAAGTTACAATCGGTTTCTTCTCGATGGAATCCCAACGCCCAATTGCCTCTCTCCCTCTCCTAGTCCTCTCGTTCGCCGCCTTTTGCTTACGTGGCGCTTTCTCCGACTATGGCGGCGGTTGGGACAGCGCCCACGCCACTTTCTACGGTGGCGGTGATGCTTCCGGCACCATGGGTGAGTTTAATTTTTTTTAACTCACTATAAACACACTGTTTCTTTTGTTACTATGCATGAGCATTGCCCTACATTTTGGACCACGTTAATATGTCATATGACATGTTCAAATCAAGGTCCTACTTTTTTATTTAATTAATTATTCATGAAGCGAAATTATTTGGAGAAGTTGAGTTTTTTAATAATTTGTTTATTGTAGGGGGTGCTTGTGGTTATGGTAACTTGTATAGTCAAGGATATGGAACAAACACAGCTGCGTTGAGTACTGCTCTTTTCAATAACGGGCTGACATGTGGGGCCTGCTACGAGCTGACATGCGCCAGCGGCGACCGCAAATATTGCCTGCCCGGCACCCTCACCGTCACCGCCACTAACTTCTGCCCGCCCAACCCGTCGCTACCCAACGACAACGGCGGGTGGTGCAATCCTCCTCGCCAGCATTTCGACCTGGCGGAGCCCGCTTACCTGCAAATCGCCCAGTACAGAGCCGGAATCGTCCCCGTCTCTTTCCGAAGGTACCTTACCATTTCTTAAAATAAAATAAAATACGAAATTAGACCATGATATATACTCCCTCCGTCCCACATAATTTGGGACACTTTGAGCGGGCACGAGTTTTAAGAAATATAATGAAAAATGAGTTGAAAAAGTTAGTGGAATGTGGGTCCCACTTTTATATATTAGTTTTATAATTAAATGTGAATAGGAATGAGTTAGTGGAATGTGTGGTCCACTACTAAAAATGGTAAAAGTGAAATGTGTCAAATTATGTGGGACGACCCAAAATGGAAAACTGGGTCAAATTATGTGGGACGGAGAGAGTATATATATAAGAAGGAATAATTAAGTTACTAATATCGATATGTGTAATGGTATGTGACAGGGTGCCCTGCCAAAAGAAGGGAGGGATAAGGTTCACAATCAACGGGCACTCGTTCTTCAACCTAGTCCTGGTCACGAACGTGGGCGGGGCTGGGGACGTCCACTCCGTCTCAATTAAAGGATCCAGGACGGGGTGGCAAGCGATGTCGAGGAATTGGGGCCAGAACTGGCAAAGCAACGCCAACCTCAATGGCCAAGCCCTCTCCTTCCAAGTCACCACTAGCGACGGAAGGACCCTTGTTAGCAACAACGCTGCGCCGGCCGGTTGGCAATTCGGACAAACATTTTCGGGGGAACAGTTTTAATTACATAAACTCAAATTACAGCAAGTATTTCAAAATGTCATTTCTTTGTCTTATAAAAAAAATTAAACTATTAGATTAGAAAAAAAAGAACTGAAAGTGAAATTGAGATAAATTATTAGTGTATATTGGCATAAAGGGGGTGAGATATCTGGGAGAGGCTCAAGTGCTGTGGTGGTAGGTTTGCACCCGCTTAGGCCGATATGTGTGCACTAAATATCAAATAGGTGCATACTTTATTTTATTTTATTTTTCAATTTGGTTTGAAAATGATATTTAGATGGTGACTGTAGTTTGATGCTGCCATTGAGGGTATCTAATATGCATAAGTTTCTAGATTTAATCCTTGATTCAGTGAAAATACTGAAAGAGATTGATGAGATGAGATGAGATTTATAATACTATCATATTTATGTTTCATTACTTTTTATTGGTCTTTTGCTTTTATAGCATTGAAGAATGAGTTGGTATTTCATTGGAGTTGTGAATTGAATAACAATTTTGAAATATGTTAATCTAAAAAGAACTCTAACAAACTAATAAAAATGAACAAACTATACTAATTTGTGACAGAAAACTAGAGTTGTAACTAATTAAAAGTTTCACAATTTTGAAACTTGTTTCTGTTTATTCCGAAAATAACTATAAATATAAAAAAAAATTAAAGTAGTAGTATAAGAAAAACTAAGTTTTGGAGTGAGAAAAGAAATAAATGGAAGTCTTATACTAAGTTTTGGAGTATAAAAAAAATAAATGCAAGCTTCAATGCATATGAAAGAAAATGGTAAAAAAATATGGAAGAAAATCATTTTTCAAAAAATAAGAAAATGGTAAAAATTATTTTTTTAAAAAACATAAGAGCCAGTTTTCGATTTGGGACCTGTGGGTTATGGGCTCACTACGCTTCCGGTGCACCACTCTGATTTGTTGATTAAATTATTACTCCTCCCGTCCCACATAATTTGACCCAGTTTTCCATTTTGGGTCGTCCCACATAATTTGACCCATTTCACTTTTACCATTTTTGGTAGTGGACCCCACATTCTACTAACTCATTCTTACTCACATTTAATTATAAAACTAATATATAAAAATGGGACCTACATTCCACTAACTTTTTCAACTCACTTTTCATTACATTTCTTAAAACTCGTGTCCGGTCAAAGTGTCCCAAATTATGTGGGACGGAGGGAGTAATATTTTAAAATATATTGATAATAACAATAAGGTTTATCTCGAAACTCACCAAAAAGGAATTCAATTATTAAATAATTATTTTCAAGCAAATGACGCAGGCAGCTGCTTCTTCACTCTACTCCAGAATCATCCGCTTTTTCTCTGCTCCAAATTCTCCCAAAACCCTACGCAATCCGTTCCGCCCTTTCCGCAAGAGCGATTCTCACCGGATTCTCACCGTCCGCCCCCTGCTGCGGCGCCCCTCCGTCGTTGCGACCCCTCGCCACTCGCTAAGCGGCGGAACCACCGTCACAGTTGCATTTTCGAGGATGTCGAGCTCCGCCGCCGCCGATTCTGTGGCGTTTCAGCTGTCTCCATCGAGTGTTCTGAAGATTCAGATGGGCGACATTACTCGGTGGTCTGTCGACGGCTCCTCCGATGCTATTGTAAGGCTTCCCCCTCTCATTCGTATTGTGTGTGTGAATGTGTGAATTTATGTACAGATGAATGAGTTTTTATAGGAAATGTAGAAGATCGGTGAATTTGTGTTGGCAATTTTGGGGCTTGCTGTTGATTTTGTTGATCACATTGCTTGTATTAATATGTTACAGAAATGTCTATGCTTTTTTAAGTTTCATGTTTATGTAATTTTTGTTTCTAGTCATTCTAAATTAATTATTGTTTTAGGATTATATTTGTTTTTTTAGTACTGTTATGGCAAGATTGCAAATGATCATTTCCATGTTCTTTTTTGCTTAATTTAGCCTTTAAGATTGTTTACTAGTATAACCTTTGGACTTAACATTCTCCAACATTGAAATTAGTCTCTCCTTACAGGTCAATCCAGCAAATGAACGGATGCTTGGTGGTGGTGGTGCTGATGGAGGTGAGATTCTATTACTTATTTACTTTGTTTATGACTTTTTTTTCTAGTGAACTACATGATATTTGGCTATCTTTATCTTATCTTTTGTCTGAATCCATATATTTCAAGCCATACATCGAGCTGCTGGTCCAGAACTACGGGAAGCATGCTATGAGGTCCCAGAAGTGAGGCCAGGAGTTCGTTGCCCCACAGGAGAAGCAAGGATTACCCCGTATGTGTTGCCGAAAACAATATTCTTCTCTCTTTCGTTTCATTGGTAATGCGATGGATTAAGCTAATGTTTTCAAATGAATAGGGGCTTTCGGTTGCCTGCTTCTCATGTTATTCATACAGTTGGACCAATTTATCATTCAGATAAGAACCCTGAAGCTGCTTTGAGAAATGCATACAGGTACTTAGTTGAGCTCTGTCAATATCCACTTATTATGATTTACAAGTTGAATTTCTGAAATGCTGAATTTGTATTTGTTTTGTGTAAAACTTGTTACAGAAACAGTCTACGTGTGGCGAAAGAGCACAACATTCAATACATTGCATTTACAGCTATATCTTGCGGGGTCTATGGGTATGTTGTCATTGACTCAGGCTATGAGTATTAACATCTCAATAAAACTTTAAATTCTTGTATTACATCTAGATCACCTTTTATTATTATCTATTTAAACATAATTTTTTTGCTAAGTTTGCCACCTATACTTACCAGCTATCATGAACTAGGTCATTTGCTCTGTGATTCTTCATGTCAACCTTTTCCTTACTAATTTTACTAACTTATTGGTTCTTGAAGATATGTTGCACTTGTTATTCTGCCGATAAAAAAATGGGATTTTTTATTTTTAATTTTTTATGTCAGGCATGTTAATGTCAACCTTTCTCTAATTTAAAACTTCTTTTATTTAAAAATGTAACTAGGATATCAAGCTTCAGTTAGATACATATTGTCATCTGAATAGGAGTATCCTACATGCTGGTTTTTTGACGTTTTGGATTCCCTCCATCCACAAATGGTTTAAATAAAGTGGTTGTAGATGTGTTTTTAGTGGATATACCCATATAGGGTATGACTAAGAGTCCCATCATGTAGAAATAAGAGCGGTTTTTGGTACAAAAGGTAGTGTGTATAAGGTTGAAATATGAAGTAGATTGTGGGGCATGTCTAAAAAGAATTGTGGTACTCTTTGTGGGTGCCAAAATACAAATAAAGCAAATGTTGTATACTTTATGGGCGGAGGGAGTATTGTCTACTTCCCCGTGATATATCTTTCTTAAGTTCATGTAGTTGTTAAAGTGGTCTTCTGCTAGTCTCTTATACTCTTCATTTGCAGCTATCCTTTTGATGAGGCTGCCAAAGTGGCCATATCTACAGTGAATGCATCTGCTGGTGACTTTAAGGAGGTACTTTCTTTTTCACCAAGATGCCATAAATTACTTCTTACCCTCTCCTAGTGCTTCTTATCGTCTAAAAGATTGTGTGCCTATATGCAATTAGTTTGATAAAGTAGGAGCCTTATATTGATTAAATTAGCTTATTTTCTTGTCCAGCTTCTTGTGAATTAACTCTTTACTCTTGCAGCAATCTTGAAGTACAAGATTTTCACGTAATTGTGACTATAGGCTACCCTCATTTTTCTCCCATTTGAAACATGCTTAAGAATACACATAGAAACTAGTGGGTGAATTAGTGTCAACATGATTTATTTTGTGCTTTCTCCGTTTTCTGAATTTAATAACTGATCTGTTCGATAATCATCTTCCTTTAGTAGAAGTTTTATTGAAGTGATTATATTGCCATTTCATATGCTTTTCAGGTGCATTTCGTTCTCTTCTCAGACGAGATATGCAATGTTTGGGTGAAAACTGCCAATCAATTGCTTAAAAATTGATGAATCCGGCACCGTGGCTATCCCGAATGGAGATATTAGACAGGCATGAGCTGCTTGTTCATGAAGTTGCTAAACTTGTGATGAAAAAATACTTTCAGATCTATAAGACATATCCTTTGATACATGGTAATTTAGTGAGATTGTATTTTGTGCTGCTATTTATAGGCTAATAAATCTTTTTTTTTAAGTATGGGTGATATTCGAACTATTTTTAAAAGGAAAGTATCTGTTTTTAACATAGATAGTTTGCTAGTACTTAGACACTTGGTATAATCATCTCATTCCTAATCGAAACCTTTTCATATTGACATGTCTTTGTGGTATGAAAAATTGACAAAAGAAAATAAAGCCACATAAGCACAACATTCTCTCTTGCTCATGCCGGCTTCTTTTCTTAGACTGCCGAACTGCCACTGTAGGACCTGCCGTCGTTTCCATCGCCTCTCTTCCACCCTCTTCGCTCTTCTTCTCATTCCTCACTCGCGTCCCCCTTGAACAACTGCTGTGGCCTCGCCTTCGTCCAGGTTGTTGAAGACGTCAGGGTCACCTTCGGTTGGAAAAGCAACTTGTACAATCACTTGGTGAAGCTCAGAAAAGAAAAAATAACAATATTCTCATACATCTCTTCATCTCTCTTAGCTAAATCACACATTCTTTTATTTGATTACTTTTAGGAGCATATTGGAAAAACCTACTTATGCAAATTCAAGATGATAACCATTTAGTGAAGGATAAAAAGATGATCACATATTTATAAATCTAGTGAGGTCATCAAGGTAGTTATTGATGTCTCTTCTAACAAGTAATGATCATCTTGATTTCTCTTCCAACAAGTGATTATCATTCTATATTCGTCGCTTACCAAATGGTTATACAAGTTGACTTTTTCAACAAATGATGCTCCGAGGCCTTCTCCGACCATATACCGTCTTCTCCGACTCGGCCCTTCTCCGCCCCACCTCCAACCTCGCCGCCAATCTCCGAGCCAATCGCAAACATAGTAAACCGAATGCACTTTTTGTTACAGTAATTTTTGGAAATTCAGTAAAATTGTTAGGTTGAATCATTTTTGGAAAATCCTAAAAAAACGAGCAGAAACAGATATTTAACTCTTACAAAATAGCTCTCTCAAAATGAAGTAAAAACGGTTACAGTAATTTTTGGAAATTCAGTAAACCGAATACACCTTTTTAACCTATTCAAGACTCAAGCTTTGGAGTGTAAGGTTGAAAAGTGAAATCAAATATATATCTCTCTCTCTACATTTCTCCAGAAGAGCGAGTGAGATACTCTAATGGCGCTCCGAACCCTAATCGCTAGAAATCCCCTGAGGGCGGCGGCTCCCGTCGCCTCTCGCGGCATCCAGACATTCTCGCTGCCCGATCTGCCCTACGATTACGGCGAGCTGGAGCCCGCCATCAGCGCCGAGATCATGCAGCTCCACCACCAGAAGCACCACCAAACTTACATCACCAATTACAACAAGGCTCTTGAGCAGCTCGACGCCGCTGCAGCCAAGGGCGACGCCTCCACCGTCGTCAAGCTTCAGAGCGCTATCAAATTCAACGGAGGAGGTGTGTTTATCTCATTTCCAATTCCTCCCATTTCTCAATTTTCAATATTGATGTTCGGTTGCTTGAGTTGAGTTGAACCTTTTGCTTAGGGTTTCGCATTTATGTGTTTTGATGCTTACATTTCTTTGGTGCCAGTTCATTTTAATCTGTTCTTTTCAATCCGTGAGTCATATTTTTAGGGATATCATTCAAAATCCAAAAGAAAAATTCAAGAGAAGTCACAAATTTGCTGATTGTTAGCCTAAGCAAAATTCTTAATTTCAGGAGTTATGGTAGTTACCAGTAATTTGAGCAACTAATTATGTACTAATACTATATGTTCTTTCTTTTTGCACGGATTGGATACAAATTTTAATTATTTCAATTCTCAGTTCCATTCTCTAACACCTAGACACATGTATACCTCGTTTTTGTTTAGTTTGGCACGGAACGTAATGCCTTCTTTATCTACTTATGCTAGATATGTGGTTGTGGCCAAGCTAATCTTCTTGATGCATGTTTTTCCTAGCTCTAAAACTTTTTTTCTATTTTTTTGATAGGTCATGTTAATCACTCAATTTTCTGGAAGAATCTCGCTCCTATTCGTGTAAGTACACCATCTAATGTTTGATGGTTGCATATCTATTCTATTTTTGATTTTTTTTACTAGGTAATCTCTCTTTCAGGCTGGTGGTGGTGAGCCTCCTCATGGTTCTTTGCATAAGGCCATCGACAGCAACTTTGGATCTTTTGAAGCTCTAATTCAGAAGATGAATGCAGAAGGTGCTGCTGTACAGGGTTCTGGATGGGTGGTATGAATTTCTCTTTTCTATAGCCATCATGTTTCAACTAAATTGATTTCTGAGATGCTTCTGAATGGTGTATTCTCCTGCTAATTTTATTTTCCTTGAACTACTTAATTGGTATTTCTAGTGGCTTGGTTTGGACAAAGAATTCAAGCGCCTGGTAGTTGAGACCACTGGAAATCAGGCAAGTGGTTTTTGATTTTATACTAAATTCCTTAAGTTTCCTTAAGTTGTCAAGATTATTGAGTTGTTGATAAACGTTACCTAGAACTTGAAATTAACATGCTTCCCTGTCAGAACTTTGTTGGTTTGAAATATAAGTCTGGTGATTTATTCTTTACATTCATAGTTTGTGAGCGGATGACTTTAGGCCCTTGGTTACTTGGTTTTAGAACTATTATGAATTTGTGTTATGGGAATATTGCTATTTCTAGTTATTTTCCCTCAGTTGATATTGAATAATGCTACGATTTTGAGATTCCTAGTCTTAAGTTGCCATCTTTTCATGTAGTGAAGGTGTGATACAGAATCATATGATCTCTTAAGGTTTTCTGACAAACTCTTAAATTAGATTTTGAAAGATGTCCCGGTGACAATTTACTAGTAAAAGCTAGAAATCATGAATAAATTACTAAGTTATGACTTCTGACATGACAAAACTTGCTGTACTGCCTTGCCTACCTTCTTCTGTTGCAGGATCCACTGGTTACGAAAGGAGCTAGTTTGGTCCCTCTGCTTGGAATTGACGTTTGGGAACATGCATATTATTTGCAGGTGCTTACTCATCTGAATCGCTATTTGTAATCTCACATGCTGACTAGCAGAATCTTAATGTGCAAAACTCCACTGCTTATCCAGAGCTTCTAATCGAAAATTATCACACAGTATCAAGGCTTCTCTTTTCTGATCTTCCATTATTATTCTTTTTACTAGTACTCCCTCCATCCCTGAAAATTTGCCATATATTTCCATTTCCGTCTGTATGACAAAATTTGTCATATTTCACATTCCACTATTACTCATTCTCACTCACATTTTATTAGAACACTAATATTTAAAAATAGGACCAACATTCGACTAGCTTTTCCAACCCACTTTTCAATACATTTCTTAAAACCCGTGCCTCGTCAAAATGTAACAAAATTTAAGGGACGGAGTAAGTAATTCTTAGTTAATTCTTGTGCTCAACATGTTCCTCTCCTATGGGCTTGGAGGCATACACCCTTATGCATTCATCCCTTGCCATGCACATCTTTCTTGGTTTCTAGTCTAGGTCTCTTATGTCACAGGCTATGCATATCGTAGCACTGATCTCGGTCCCCATTGCTTTGCGTTTTGCAGTACAAGAACGTGAGGCCCGACTACTTGAAGAATATATGGAAAGTTATCAACTGGAAATATGCTTCAGAAGTTTTCGATAAAGAGAGTGCATGAGTAATGATGTTGTTGCACTGTTGAGTTTGAGAGGAATAAATTTAGTCTTGCTGCTGAGGTGATACTTTTTTTCGATAGTATGATGTTCACTTGTTCCAGCATACTTTGCGACTGTATATTTAAGTTTCAGCAATAATGTCTATACTCTCACTTTCTGTTACTAAGTATCACGGTTTGTTTTCACTTTTCTGTCAATTAAGTCTCGTTTTGAATGACAACAGATAACTAGCAGGAAAAATGGATCAATATGCAATTCATGGCAGTATTTGTACATATAGGAAACTTGCATCAAAATTCAATTTTACAATTCACCTCCCTGCCACCCCAAAAAATTAATGGAACATAACAAGATTATATGTGCTCTGCTGCTCCCTTCAAGATCACCACTCCAACTAATACCATCTCTGAGGCCATATAATGCTCAGGCAATAGAGTCGAGGGTGTCGATGCCAGATTGGTGCGTGGTTGAATGCTACATTCTTGAGCCATCTTTAGCTAAGCCAACATGTGGTTTTTTCATAACCATGGGATCCAGAAAAATACCTTTCCCAGGAGGGTTACTGTTCCTACGCTTCAATGCAACTATGCATCATTTCATCAGCAGCCTCTCTAAGTCCCTTAGCAAGCCTTACACAATCAACCATAGAGCAGTTTGTCTTAATCGCGTTGGTGGCTATATGAGACTTACTAGCGGCATAACCTTCCTATAGCACTCAAAATCAAAGGTGTCAGTTGTGAAAGTTGGTAGGGGAAGATAAAAACTAATATCCATGTTGATTGACTACAGTGACAAAATATTCTTGTTCTCATATTTGAATTTCTATGATATGGTTCTCCCTAAGAAAAACAAATATATCTGGAGGAACTAGAACAGTGATGAAAGTAGCATATCAGGAGTCTAGTACTACCTTGTGCAATGCATTCAAAATAGTGTCCAATCGAGAGGAGTTCATCTTTGCTCGTCTTGATACCTGTTGCAGTTACAGTCAACAGAATGTTATCTAAGAGACATACAAGTCGCATAGCATATACTCTTGAGAGGCAAAGATCCACAACAACTAGTTAGAAATTTCATGAAATACCTCATCTAGTTTGATGTACCCAAATGGCAATAAGGGGTCACTTTCATCAATCATAACCTTTAGCAAAGTTTCCATACGTTTTCCTGTTCCATTGCCTATCCAGCCCCACTTTTCAGCCAAGTTTACCATTTCAGTAAGAAAAGAAGTTTTGTGAAGAGGCCCAGTCCAAAGGGGCCCTGAAACAACAAGTGAGCCAGGAATCTGAAAAAAACGAAGCAAGGCTGAAATTCAAGGCTTACAAAACCAAACTAGAGGAAATTTATAACTGCATACATCATCGCAGGTGCATCTCATTTGACCGAGTTTATCCCATGAGATAGACTGAGAATTCCCACATTGAGTACAGTAGCTGATGAAACCATAATGCCTGCAAAAGTAGCTGGAGATAACATATCACATTGAAAGAAAAGAACTAACTAATAAACAAGATTGACAAAACTCAAGACCTCTTAAAGGGAAACTTGCCACGCCTAAGTTGGAGCATTGCTCGAAACACAGGGCCATGGTATGAGTAGCAGGAGAAAAGTGGAACCACATGATAGCCCAACACAGAAGCTTCACGCAAAGCACCACCTATAAGCATTCTCAATCCAATCTCATTTGCATATGGCATTGGCTTCACATAAGCTCCATAAGCAGCCAAGGTACTGTATGATAAAAGATTATCTTTGTAAGTTGAGATTTCATGATCCAGCAGAAATACAATGCCACTTGCATAATTCATAAGCATTTATCATAAACAAACACAATGCGCACAAGACGGGAGACCAATTATCACTATTCCAGTACAGAAAGATACAGCATTGCCATGTAAATCGACCCTTCACCCCAAAAATAACCCGAAACACCCTAAACTTATTTTCCTTGATCAGCCATCAATTATACAACCTATACAACTTCACCTACAAAACTCTAAACCATTCAACCAACAACCAGCCATTGGATTAACAATATAAAGAAACAATTGAAACACCAAACTTACTGCTGAGGACGGTGCCCACCAGAGGAGTATCCATCCGTGCAAGTGAGATACAAAAGCCCATCCAGCTTGACAGAACACATGGCAGACCTCAAGAAAGAGGAGTCGCTTCCAAAAGAATCCACGTCAATCAAGTCAAAATAATCCCTTTCCAAATAACGTTCCGTCAGAAGCCGATTCGCGTCCAGGTGCTTCACCTCCCACCTCTCATTTCCGACGCCGGCCTTCCCCAAATTGGCCGAAATAAGCTCTCCGTAGTCCGGATTCGCGTCGTTGGCCAGCACGAAGTCGGCGTCAGCTTCCGCCAGGTAGCGCAGGGAGCGGATTCCGCAGCCGCACATTGCGTCGAGCACCCGGAGGGCATTGTGGTCCTTCTTGTAAACGGCGGCGGCAAGCACGCCGAGGTCGCGGCCGGTGGCGCTCTCGTGGCGGAAGAAGGTGCCGCCGGTGTCGAAAGTGTGGCCCCTCTCGGTTTGGACTTCGGATTTGCAGCATTTGATTTTTGGAGGGTTTAGGGTTTTGAAATTGAGAGGGATGAAAATAATTGGGGATTTTAGCTGAAGAGATAACATGGCGAGATAATTGGGAAAAATTGGAATTGCATATTATTTCAAGCATTATTTTAGGATTTTATTTTTATTTTTCCATCAAAAAAGCATTTTTTTTTTGTATTTTAGAGCATCTCCTATAGAGATAGACAGCCATAACTCAACCATAGCCTAGCCACAAACTCCACCTGCCACATCATCAACACTAAAAATTCCTCTTGTCATATCATCAGGACAAACAACTGGACAAGCAATAGACCAGTCAGAGCCTAGCCACAATAAAAGAAATTATAAAAAATAAATAATTAACCATCACACAAAATACAGAATTAAATTTACGACACATATACGGGAAAATTCAATAATAATATTAAAATTTTAAAAAGTACATTAATTAAAAAAATTATATTAATTTAAAAAAAAAAACTCCTCCTCCACACACGAGCCCCCCGCCTCCGCCTCAATTCGCCGTCGTCGCCGCTATCCGGGACCCCCAAATCTGCGGCATCTGAGCCCGCGTCTAAGCCCCCCCCCCCAACTGTGCCGCGGCGGCATTCAAATCGGCCCGCATACTCACGAGCATTGAGTGAAGAAAACTCTTCTCCTCGGGGTCAGTTGCCGCTTTCCAGTCAGCTAAGATCATGTACATTTGAGCCCGCGTTTGTTGACGCGCGAAGAAGGCGAGCTCGGCTGTCGACCTGCCAACAGGGGGGATGCCGACTGGACCTCCTGGGACCCCTGGTGAGCCCGTTGCGCCCGCCTTTGACCAACCGGGCGAGTGCGGCGAGTAAACGCGAGAGGGGACGGGAACTCCTGAACATCCTCGGGGTGGTCGTGGGAACCGCCGCTGCTGCCGCTGCTGTAATCACCGGTATAGTTCAGTCGCTGCTTCTTCGGCCAGCCAGCATCGACACCTGCCCGAAACTTCTCGGAGTCCATCAGCACCTCATAGCAGTTCCAGTAGATGAACTCCTTATAAAGCCTGGGCACGGGGAAGGCTTTCTCCGCTATCCTCCTGCAGTCCTCGTCAGTTTGACCACTGGTCTGCATGCGGAGGGTGTTGGTGTACAAGCCCGAAATCGGGAGACCGCAGCCCTGATTCGGTCCCATCCCTTCCGGCACTCCTCCCTGCTACGTGGCCTCCCCTCCGGGCAAAATGCCTTGTAGGCTGCTGCTATTTTAGCCCACAAGTTGACGATCCTCTGATTGTTCGACGCAAGGGGATCATCGCAAACACTCACCAACGCCTTGAACAGCGCGACGTTCTCTGCATCCGTCCACCTCCTCCGTGGCCGGCTCTCGTCATCAGCCGGCTGCGACGACTCCCTCTTGCCCTTGCCCTTCTTCTTATTTGGCGCGCCCCGACCCCGCCCTACTCCCCCGTTTGAACGGAAGTGCCCGCATCCCCGAGATTTATCCCCAACTCCTCTAAGGAGAAAGTATCACACCTAGTGAACTGCATCTCCGATGGGGTCGGTGTGTGCGAAGAAGCAGTTAAAAAATTAAAATTGGGGCGATAGACGTTGTCCCCCTGGCGTCCCCTGCATCCCCGGCTGCCACCCCGGCATCATCTGCATCCCGGGTACCTCCTGCCCGCCCGGCATCGCCGGTCCGCCCTGCATCCCCTGTCATCCCAGCATACTACCCCCGGATGCCATCCCGGGCATCATCTGCTGCCAAGAGTACATGTTGTAGTACCCGGCCATCGGACCCCATCCACTTCCCACGGGTACCGTGGGAGTTTGAGACCCTCTCGTCACTGGAGTAGACTCGTTGTGTTCCATTTCGCGTTGTTACTTTTGTACAAAAATTAAGATAAAGAGAAAACTCGTTAAAACAAGTAGTGCGAATGAAAATGACGTGCAAATCGCGTATATATAGTGTTTCGAAAATTTAAAAAAATAAAAAATCGGCTGACCGATAGGGAGCCTGCAATGGCGGCCAACCGATCGACGAGTGCATCGGTCAGCTCCGGGAATCGGCTAGCCAATTTATAAAAATATAAACATAAAATCATAGAAAATTCGAGAAGGAAAAGGAAAAAGAAGAAATCTTTCCTAAATCTCGTCTCCTTCTTCTTCCCTACTCCAAACTCTTTCCTTCCTCTCCAATTATTCAATTCCCCAAATTCACTGCTTGGTATCCTATATAAACATATACTTCTTGCCGAAGAGGATACTAATTTATTGCACCAGCGCAACGCACACCAACTGTCTGTGAAAATTCCCAAACCGCTTCTCCCCAAACAGGTCAGCAAAGATGATGATCAGAATCCGGAGCCGCGACGGTCTTGAGCGGGTCTCAATCGACAACCCTCGCGCCACCGTCGCCGCGCTCAAGTCCGGGATCGAATCCCAGCTCCGGGTTCCCTTGCAAGCCCAGATTCTCTCCACCAATCAAAATTTGCTTCTTGCGAAATCCCAAACCGATCTGACCCGGTTCACCGACATGATCGACCCGAACACCGCGCTGGCCGCTCTCAACATCGGCCACGGCTCCATCGTGTATCTCGCCTACGAGGGCGAGCGGACGGTGGCCGGGCCGGCCTTCCACCCTTCGGGGTCGTTCGGGAAGAAGATGACGATGGACGATTTAATTGCCAAGCAGATGAGGATCACGCACCAGGAGAACCCCCATTGCGAGCTCGTCTCGTTCGATCGCGATGCCGCGAATGCTTTCCAGCAATACGTGAACGAAAGCCTGGCTTTTGCGGTGAAGCGCGGTGGTTTTATGTATGGGACGGTGTCGGAGGAGGGGAAGGTGGAGGTGAATTTCATCTACGAGCCGCCGCAGCAGGGGACGGAGGAGAATTTGATCCTTTTGAGGGACCCTGATGAGGAGAAGCTGGTTGAGGCCATAGCTTTGGGGCTGGGGATGAGGAAGGTGGGGTTTATATTCACGCAGACGGTTAGTCAAGATAAGAAGGACTACACGATGTCGAATTCGGAGGTTTTGCAGGCGGTGGAGCTGCAGGCGGAGGGGGATTTGAAGGAGTGGGTGACTGCTGTGGTGAAGCTGGAGGTGAGTGAGGATGGGTCAGCAGCTGTGCATTTTGAGGCTTTTCAGATGAGTGATATGTGCGTGAGGTTGTTTAAAGAGGGTTGGTTTGAGCGGGACCTCAAAGAGGAGATTGATCCCAAGTTGTCGAGGATGACGAAGGACGTTGTTGTTGGAGGGAAGGACACCAAGGATGTGGATAATGACTTCTTCATGGTGGTTGTCAAGATTGCTGATCACCAGGTTAGCCTCTTCTTTATTCATTTATTGATATTACATTGCGCCAGTTTCTCGATATTAAACTTTGTTTTAGCTAAAGATTGGTTTGCTGATGTGAATTGTATGTTAATGGTCTTGGGGTTTCATACACGTGAGTTTCTCGTGTAGCTTAAACAATGTGACTGACTGTCAGTTAAGATAGCTAGCTTATTTGATCGAATACTTGAGTATGTTTACTTATTTGGTTTGAACTAGATAGGTGGACTAAATCCTATGGATGAGTCTTCTTACTGATCCTTAGAGATCATATTTTTAGAATATTTTCCAAAAGAAAGAATACTGTTTTTAGTGAAATTCAGCCCTACAATAACATGATAAATAACCCTTAAACATGAATCTGTTTTTGTTTTTCGTCTCACTTGTGCTTCAAGCCTTCAACCAAAATGTATGTTATTTTCTTTCTTGCGCCAATACGCTTTTCAATCTAGTGAATTTTTTTACATTACAATTGGAAGATTGGTGTTGTGGTTTATTCTCTTTGACCAAAAGGATTTTCTTTCACTGGAGCACAATTTTCCACTCTGACACATTATCATTCTTGCAATACTTACAAATCATCACTACAAGTTTTTTTTATTCACCCACTAGCTATGTGAAAATAATGTTGACATGCTGCCCACTAACTACTTAGCAAATTATGCTAAGTAGCTTGTTGTTTCTAGCTCTTTTTGGCTGTTGGTTTGTAATTTTGTTTCACAGAATGCTGTTGTGTTATCTTGTCAGCTGCTTTTGCATACTTGCTACACATATTAGCTTGTTACTTTGTGCAAGGATTCTGGTATAGGGTATTTGAGACATTGTTTTATTTCTTTAACTTACAAGTTTGGTATATCAAATCTTGATATGACATATTCTCACCTTGGTTGCTGCTAACTGCATATTTCTGGATAATGCTCTTTACATTTTATATCTTCTGATGCATGTGAAATTAGCAATAGATCCAAATTTAGGGTCTAACAATTGAAAACTATGAACAGAAATGAATCATGATAATTCAGTTGTATATTGTGACACTGTAGGGAAAATCTTTGTGAAAATACTCTAGTATTTATGACATATATTCTTGATTTATGATCACTGATGAAAACTCGTGTTAATCTCAGGGCCCACTTTCTTCGACATTTCCTATCGAGAACAGGATCATCTCAGTGACAATGAGGGCGTTAAAGAACCATCTAGATCGGGCAAAGAATCTCCCCTTTGTGAAACGGATTTCGGACTTTCATCTGCTGCTGTTGCTCGCGAGGTTTCTAGATGTTAACTCTGACGTCCCAGCATTGGCAGGGTGTGTGCAGACACAGTCCATAGTGCCAGAAGGATACCAGATATTGATCGAGTCGCTGGCCGCTGCTTCTTAGTCCGTCTCTGAATCGAGCTGTGCATCGTCGAATTCAACTCTTATGTTTATAGTACTTTCTTTCCTTTGGTGGTCTGGATGTTATTTATGAATATAGTTCATCGTTGATATTTCTCTTTTATTCTATCTGGTGAAAATTGGGATCATTTGTTTTATTGCAATAAATTCAGCTGTTCCATCACTATAAAACTACATTCGAATTGGAATTAAGAGATGAAACACCATTTGTACAGAATCTTGGCTCAAGTGTGGCATTATAAATGGAAATGCAGAATCTTGTACATAAACAGACCACAAAGATACACAATATCTTGCAATAATACACACTACATGGGGAAGAAAACTGCAAACCCATCTTCTAACCCTTACCTGCTTATATTCATGGAATAACAACAAATTCACACAAACAAGTATCTCTTGCAACAACCGATATCCACAGCATCCGGCACAAAACCGACAACCAAACAGTACCTTATTCTTCCATACAGTAGAATTGATGTACCACAATTCTCAAAGCAGCAAGCGATTAACTAGACGAATAGGTCGCTGATGGGGTGAAAATGTACATCTCAGAAGAGTGAGCATCGACTCGAGCACTGAAAGAGGCCCTGCTGTTCTCTGATACATACTCTTTCTGCAACAAATATGGTAATAAGAGCTCCAGTATGTTTATGAGAAAACTCATCACCTCTAAAAAATGAAGAACTAATTCAATTATATATCGAAGACAACTAACTGGCAACGGTGAAATGTCCAAACTAAGATTATATCTACCCACCTTCCATAAGTCTCGAACAGAAACACTGATAGAAGACTCGAGTCCAAGTACATCCCATTTAACTGTGATAGACGAAGCTTTTGAACCTCTATTCCATAGAACGACAGCTAAACGCTGACCAGAGAGTGGGCCTGCCCACACCTGAAACCAAACTAGCTTGTTAATGCCAGGCGTTCTTGAATATCCGTGGTTGCAAGGCATATCGAGACGCTAGATCAAAAACTTTTTCTGCTTAGTGGAAGGAAAGAATGATTAACAATCGGATACCTGATAAGAACTATCGGGTCCATATGCATATATTTTCCTTCCTTGAACTCCTAGTGAATCTGCACGCAGAGATAGAATAAAAAATTTACTATTAATACAACGCGCACACACAATAGGGGCTGCACAGAAGCAAAGAAACTTTGTACCTTGGTTTACAGCAATAACCTCCTCGTTACTAAGAATTTGTAATGTCTCTGAAGTGATATTTCTAACATCACATCCTATAAAAAGCGGAGCCTGAGAAAATTAAATTTTTAAATGTAAGATAAATGAGTAGTAATTATTTTGTGCAGAAGGCTGCACGTTGTGAGATGATTTTTCGTAAAAAGATGGCACATTTAGTAGGCTAAGGACTAGAAAAAATAAGGCTTCATTTTGACCTAAAATGGCTCAAAATTTATTGTTAGAGAAAAACAAAGCACCTTCATCAGAGCCCAGATGCTGAAATGTGCTCGATACTCCTCGTAGGTCATGCCACCGTTTCCAACTTCCAACATATCGGGGTCTGCCAACATGAGTAGAAATGTACAAAGAATTACTATGCTTATTTCATTGTCGAATCTTGGCTCCAATGTACATAACAAGATCACAGTTTACCATTCCATCCGCCAGGTCCCGCATAAGCTGCCCACTTATCGTTGATATCAGCGATCGTTGTCATGCTAAGCCAAACGGACAAACATTAGCGCATCATCTTGTTTTAACATGTGAATGTGAAGTAAGTGAACAATACTTTTAACATGGAAATAAATACACAGTCGGTCTCAAATGAGAATAATCATGTAACACTGAGAACTCTTTACGTATATGCAGAAAGAATAGTTGGTTTTCAACACATGAGGTGCTAAGAGAGAAGGAAGAGTTCAAAACCTTGCCCACGAATCATTGATGTCGTCAGTTGTCCGCCAACTGTTTCCGACTGTGCCAGCCCATAAGGCTGGGTCATCCACACCCCTTTGTTTTTTCGCCAAAGCCAAATTTTATATCAGTATGCAAATCAAGGTTAATAACGTGAGTGTTAAAGGTTATACACATTACCATTCGCAAAGTGAGTAGAATATCGAGCGTCCAGTTGCATTCAGGGCATCACGCATTGGTGGATACCTGAATTCGTGGATATACAATTACTCTGAACATAATGATGCAAGCATATAAAATTATATTTAGAGACTCACCTTTCTTTTGGAGGAATGCCCAGATTGAAACAATTGTCATACTTCAAGTAATCGACTCCCTAGATGGAAAACAAATATGAAGCATACGTCAAGTTATCAACATTATACGCGACAAACCAGATAAAAGCATCCAAAAGTCATGAAGCAGCAGCAGCAACGAGACAGAAGGATGTTACTGAAGACTTGAAACCTAAACTCACCCAAGAAGCAAAGAGTTTAGCATCATCCGATTCATGAAAAATGGATCCAGGTCGAACTTGACAAGTGAAAGCCCTGTGGAATATTCATTTTTTTAAGACAATGAGAACAAAGGAGAGCACAGTGGCATCTTATTGTATGCAAGAAATACATTCAATAAAAAAAAGCCATGTGATAGAGAAATAGACCCACCCTGCATCCGAGTAGATACCTAGCTTCAGGCCCTTTGAGTGCACATAATCTGCAAGAGCTTTTATGCCAGATGGAAAAGTTTTTTTATCGGCAACTAGCTGACCCTGCACATTTCCGGGCTTTCATATAAGTGTGAACTCAAGGCGATTAATACGCCTGAAATATAAAACCATTATAATGAACATAGTTGCCGAGATGTTTTTTTACCTTAGAGTCCCGTGCCATTTCAGACCAACAATCATCTGCATTTCATTATCGTAAATTCTCAAGAAAGGGTAGCTGAGCAAACAGCTGTAAGATTAAAATAAATCAGGGAAATAACTGACCGATGTTTACGTAATCATAACCTAACTTCACCAATCCAGTTGTAACAAGTGCATCAGCTGTCAAAACATTCAAGGCCACATTAGTATTTTCATCGGAAACTTCATGACCATTAGATTCGAAGAGAAAATTGAAATATATTTTTTTTAAAAGAAAGAATAAGCAACTCGGGAAAGCTAGATAACATTTCATGATACAATAGGGCAGAGTGGAAGGTGAATTGCGTACAAATTTTTCAAGTTTCTCAGGGAATATTTTGCCAGCCTATATAGTGAATCATCATTCATGCAAGCAAATTCTAAAATGAAAAGATGATTGACTTCGATTTGGAAGGGGAATTCAAGGATTATCCGAGACATGATCACAGATATCAAGTCGAAAAACAGTTACACATGCCCCCAAAAGTACACGCAAGTCGAAACTATCTTTTTCAGACAAATGTAAACAATCAACCAAGCAGTTTGAGCATATAGATACCAAACGATATCCAAATGAGATCAGAACTCACGGTATGCAAAAACCTAACCTATGCTCCCTCGAACAAAGGATATCTTCGCTATTGAATTACGTATAAAACAAGCAGCCACATTTTGAAACTTATTCATCTCACAGAAACTAGCTTCTATCATTGAACAACATCAAAACATTTTAAACATTGATAGCATCACAACTGCAGCAAGAGAAAGCAGTACCTGTTTCCTTGATAACCTTTTCATTGATATCACAAGCAAAAAAGTTCCAGCTATTCCATCTGTTCCAACAAACAAAAAACTAAATAAAACAGATATATATGGCCTCAACTCCACCATTATTAAGATGAAAACTTATGCATCAAATCAGTCCATAATTTCGATTTTAAACAACCTCAAAAGGAGTAGTAATTAGGGATCAAGATCCAAACTTGCAACAAGAAAAATCCAAACTTTTCCCAACTACCCAAATAAACTCGCACACAGAAAAATAAAAACTTTTCAATAACCAAATACAGCAGCCAGAAGACTTCCCCCCAGCCTCAAATTCCCAACCACCCCATTGAACTAGAGCATCATAAAACAAAAAGAAATTAACAGCAAACCATTGATAATAACAATAAAAAAGCCAAAATCATGTTACCCCATCTGTGGAGTTGTGCCCAAACCATTGTTCAGCTGAAGAATCCCATAGTTTGATGTGTCATAAATGTTACTAATTGGCTTGTCTTGAGCCTTCAAGTAAGGGTGCAGAGGCAGCACCCTTACACTAAGTGCCACTGAAATCAAATTTGCACAAACAACTACAGCAAGAATCCCCACAGCCATGGAATAATAATTGGCAAGCTTTGCCATTCAATCAAGCAAGAATCTTTATCTGATTTTCTCTCTCCCCCCTCGATTCCTCTATCTAGAAATGAGAAGAAACTGTCTCTTAGAGAGGGAAAGCGTCGGAAAATGAAGATGTGTGTAATACTTATATGCATGCTAATATAAGTAGAACTGTATAATTGTTGGACCCCATTTCTTACTCAAAGCTTGTTACAATTAGAAATTTCATTGTTACTTTGGATAAAGTGGTTGATTTTAGAGTCCATGTGTATGCTAATTTGTTTTTATATTTTCATTTTTTTAAATTTGGGATAGTGGTCTCCAGATAATCCGTTTTTGAACACGATTTTTTATTTTATTTTAATGCTAGCTGTTTCTATACTAAAAAAGCTTGGTTTTTTATTCAATACTGTATTTAATTGTTGCTAATTTTCTTTTCAATCTAAAATTAATTTTTTTTAGTTAGCATCATCAATTGTACACAAGGGTTCTAAACAAGTACGAGTATGTGCTGTATTTGAATTATTCTGTTTTTTTTGTGATTCGAATTGGTGAAACTCCAAAGAGGTAAGGTTAAGTGGAAATTAAGTGAATTATAATATCATGTTTAATCGAAAGAGTTTCCTGCGTGGACGAAATAATACATAGGTAAGGTTAAGTGGAAATTAAGTGAATTATAATCAGTGGCGGATCCAAAGGGGCAGGAGGGGGCGGTCGCCCCTACCCGATCGTTCTGAGAGCCTAAATTTTTCATTGAATCAAGCCGAAAATAGCATACCCCGCCCCTCCGTAGAGTCTAGAAATATTTTTGTTTTCAATAAATGTCGTATAAAATATAGTAGTCCAATGGTTTGGTTGTTGGATTTTTAACTAAGATGTCTAGGGTTCAATCCTCAACAAAAACATATTTATTTTCATTTTTTATTTTTTATTTTATCAATTCATATTTCTTCTTATTATCAAAATAATACCTTTAAAACTACTAAGTTGCATATATTATGTTGTTATATTTATTCTTCAGTTAAAATCATTTTTAATCTTGTGTTAAAGTCTTTTTTTATCCTAAAGTACTTATAATTTGATCCATGCATCTTAATTATTCTTTATGTAACAAAATAAACATTTTAAATATTTTTGAAATATAAATATTTAGTGCTCTACTTATATCACTTTTGTATATAATATTTACAGTGATTTTAAATGTACATATATTTACAATAATTTATATTTTAAAATGAATAATACATATTTGCAAGCTAAAGCATGTTTATATTTATATAATTTTTTATTTTAAAATGAATAATACATATTTGCAAGCTGAAGCATGTTTATATTTTATTAATAAAGCTAGTGCAGTAGTGCTACTTAAATATTAATATAATATTTATTTATTTTATTATTAAAAATAATATTAAATTAAATATTTACTATTTAAATATAAGTTCCGTCCCGCCATTTTCGGGTCCTGGATCCGCCACTGATTATAATTACATGTTTAATCGAAAGAGTTTCTTGCGTAGACGAAATAATACATAGGTAAGGTTAGGTGGAAATTAAGTGAATTATAATTACATGTTTAATCGAAAGAGTTTCTTGCGTAGACGAAATAATACATGTGACCATTCAAGGCTTCTAGATCATTCTTATACAAGTGACACGTACAGTGCAAATTAGTACAACAGATTAATTAAAAAAAATCGAGGGATAAACTTTATGTTTAATTATGTCGTATGAGAGGAAAACGAAAAAATAAAATTGCCTTTCTACACAAGAATGACTATTCGTTATTGTAGAAAATAATGACATTTGGATTGGATTAATCGTTCCAAAAAGGATTTGTATCACTGATTAACTGTAGAAAATGATGACATTGGGTTGGATATGTTAGAATTAGATGTTGTGTAGAAAATGATAACATTGGATTGGATATGTTAGAATTAGAAGATGTGTAGAAAATGATGACATTGGATTGGATATGTTAGAATTAGATGATGTATAGTATAGGTATATCGTCAGAAATATCACACAGTTTACAACAATAAAAAAAATATTTGTATATCACAAGTTTGATAATTTTACAATGGTCTTATAGCTAAAAAAATCAGTGTTCCATATCTTTATTATTATATATATAATTTTCTATCTGAATAGTAAAATAGACTTGAGGCACGAAAAAATTGCTTAAGAGATGGAACATTAAAAATTGAAGACGCCCGAGATGCCAAAAAAATTTATTATACAGCAATAATGTAAGAAAATTATCAATGTTATGTTAAATCATTTATTTAGGAAAGTAGCATAATTAACTAGATTTTGAACAAAGTTAGCATATTTTTAAAGCAAATTACCCTGATATTTATATAGTACCGATAGTGATAAAATGCAAACTCATAAATTGTACAAACTCCAAACTTTTTAACACAGTGTCAACACAGTGTAAAATTTCAAGATTTTGATGTCAATACAATGTCAACACGGTATCAATCGTTGATAATGTGCTGATATTTTCTGTTGCTATTATTTTGTAATCGGTTGACACTTTTTAATAATCCAGATTATAGATTAGACGTTGTACAATATATTATCTTGTGAAAGCTAAATAATAAGCATATTTCTACTATGAGTATTTCTTAGCGAAGAAATCGCGCCCACAATCATCGATATTATTGAGATCAAACTCATCACATTTATCTTCAGAAATACCCATTTCATGATTAGACCATTTAAAAAATAATTCCCAACTTTTGTTATTTTTTATAGAAAATAATGACATTTGGATTGGATATGTAAATTAACGTGTCCAATAATAATATGAGAATGTTTATATGCTTTATCATTGAATTATTTAATGGATATACTCTAGCTACACACCTATAATCAATATTATATTCTCCACTAATAACAAAAGCATAGTTATTGGCCAATACTTGACCATTTCTGTGATTAGAAACCAATCAAATATTTTACATATTTGTACTTGCATATAAAATGTTTGGGGTCACAGAAAGCATTTTACGAGCAAAACTAACTTATACTACCATTTAAATAATCTTTCACTCAATAATAGAGGACAAGGTGACAAAATGATGAGAACAAATTGATTTATAACACTATGGGGTGTTCGGTTGGCAAGATTAAATCTCATTATTAAATATGTATCATGTTTGTTCATAAGATTGAATCCTTCAACTTAATCCTAGATTGATAGTCTCATGATATTTAGTTATAGCTTTCCCCATCCAACTAAAATAATCCCACAACTTAATCCTAGATGGATAGTCTCATGATGTTAGTCATGACAACCGAACGCCATCGGTAGGGATGAAATGGTGGACCCAAATTATTCGTGTGAACCGTGATATATCATATACTAGAATCAACTTTAATATTGTACTCGAACTTTACATTTTAGTAGTATATCATAATTTAACATTCGCCAAATTAAAATCAATTTATTTTGTTAATGATTTAGTAAATATTAAATTCATCTAAAAATCTTAATTTCTCTTATACTGTGGAAATTGAGCTTTAAACTGTAAAATGTAAAGTTCGAGTAAAATAGTATTATTTGCATTTATGAAAATTGTATTTATAAACTGTGAAAGATAAAGACAAAACATGGGTTCGAACTCAACATCCTTAAATCTGCAGAATTACTGTAAAACAAGATTTTAAATCTGCAGAAAGAGCAAATGTGTATATCATTTTCACATGGCATGTCTATAGTATACTAGTGTTATGTCTCGGTGCTATGTCTCGGTGCAATCTTCCGCTGGATGCCCGGCACCTCTCAAGTTCCACGAAGTGCACGAACACGATCCTGGATCAGTTGTCTTTCCCAGTCTGCAATGTCCTCAAAAGCATATTCAGGTAAACTATCGAGAGGCTCCTTCCAAGGGTCGTTCTTGGCAAGATCATATGTTGCTCCACGAATAGCCCGTCTGTTAGGTCCACACGGCCTCTTTGAAGTCAGCGCCTTGTATGCTGTGTCTAGCTGCTCCATAGCAATGCGAACGAATCAATCAGAAACTACTCCAACAAACATACAAGAAAAGGCGTAGATTTCGTCTGCCTAACTTACATCCATATTGCAGAACCAGAACATGTAAGCAATTGCAACGGCCGGTGCCCTCCCCAAACCAGCAGTGCAGTGAACATACACTCTTCCTTTACCCTCTGAAATCGCCCATTCCAACGAGGACACAGCTTTTGGTAATCCATTCCTTAAAGAATCTGGATCGAAATCTTTTGCCTGAAATTACGCAATACAATACATTATTCATCTTATCATAAACGAACAGGATAGGGTGCCTTGAAGAAGACGAGCACAAAGACAGATTAGCTTACAGGCCTTCTCATGTGCCGGATTCCAACTTGTTCGCATCTTTTTATAATAGATCGAAGGTCTATTCCCCAGTATGCAACATCACTATCCTGCTGCAAGTTGAGAATATAAGCCACATTCTCTTCCTCCCTCAGATGATCGATGTCTTCAACCTTTTGAGGTTGGGATCCAACAATAAGATCCTCAGTTATCAGAGTATAGTTCATGCCTAAAGCCACAACACTCAAATCAAGCTCCATACATCTCAACATTATAAACAAAATCGAAATACGTTTTACAAGACACCAAGATACAGCAGTGCCATCACACAAACAGTATGTATCCAACCTCAAACCTCATTCTTGAATCAAACACATAATAGTATTCAATGTCACACAGTTTTGCACACAGCAAAACAATAAACAAAGAAATCCCCTTAGAAAAGTGCAAAATAGTACTCCCTCTGTCCCCAAAACATAGTCCCCCTTGCCACTTTTGTCCGTCTAACAAAATTAGTCTACTTATACTAACGACGTGGGTCCCACTATCCACTATCGCTACTTCAATTACTATGCCATCCCAAAAGTCTCTATTTTTAAGGGACATAATAGAGTATAACAGCAAGTTGACATCATTTAGATCCACTTTTCTAGCATCAAGTCATGTGACTTAAGTCAATTAAGCCCAGAAAACTATGAGTAAAAGCTACTTTATGTTCTATCACAACAAAATAGTTTAAAAAGAGTAAAACTTTCCAACACATAATAAAAACCACTTTGCCCCACCAGATTCTCATATGTTTCTTGTTTTTGAATAGGAGATAGTTCAACTAAAAGAAAACCCCTAAACTGCAATCCAATTGGAACAAAACAGCTAAAAACGGAAGCAAAATAGCAAAATCACACAAATATGTTCAAAATTCCTCTTTTTTTCAAGATATAAAACGTATTGCGCTTCGAGAATTAATGTGACTGACCGAATTCGTGATGATACTCGTAAGGGTTCATCATCAGCTTCTTCATGGCGATGTTGTACTCGTCTGTTTTAGTCGAAAACCCTTGCGTCGCTCCAGCCTCATTCTCGGGAAGCTTGCAAAAAATCTTGGGAGATTTGAAGGAATTCTTAGCGATTTGCTTTGGAGAAGAAGACGGCAGTTTTCTGCAATTGGGAAGGAGGTGAGGGCAGTGGTGAAGAGAAGGTGAATGGGGTGCCGCCAACAGTTTCCATTTTTCTTCTCTCTAAAGATTGCTGTCAATTTTTAGTTTTTTTGTAGTCAGATTTTTTTTCGGTATTTATAGCTTTCTTCAACCATTTTTTCTCCAGTTGTGTAGGAATTTATTTTTTATTTTTATTTGTCACAAGTAACGTGAAAAACGTGAAATTTGTATTTATGAGTATATACAAATGTATATTCTTTTGTTGTATTCCATTCTAATAAAATATATTCATAAAAATCATCTCATTGCATTGATAGGTTTAAGCTATTCTTAATATTTTGGCTATTCTTTCTTGCCTCTCTAACTCTCTATTTCGCTTTCACATGATTCCCAAAAAAATTCAATTCAAAAAAGCAAGAAAATTGCTGTGAATCCATGGTGGCTGACTCTCGATCTCGATTTCACGTGATTCCTAAAAAAATCGATTCAAAAAATCAAGAAAATTAGCAAATCTCTTTCTTGTATCCATTGGCGGACACACAGCCAAGGGAAGAAGGGCTTAAGCCCTCCCCCAATTAATTTTTTTAATATTTTATACTTTAAAACTTTTGAAATTTTTGAAAAATGTCTTCGGCCCTCACTAAATTACTGTATGTGAAGTCTAAAATGCGAAAAACTAAATAAGGAGGGGCTGAAATTTGAAATTGCAGAAGAAAGTTTAGAAAAAAATGGCTGTCGTTGCTATTTAAGGAAGAAGATGAGATAACAATAAATAATTAAATTAATATAGTAATAATTAAATTGGCGAATGTCAAGTCCTCTGCCTATAGGCTACGCCTATATCACGTGTTCTACTTCTGTTAGTAATTTTAGTATATTAAACATAGTTTAATTATTTTACTTCAATTTAAGTTCAAATGTTTATAGCTTTATGATGCTCTTATTAATTCAGCTTTATTAGTAGTATTTACTTCTTGGTATATTTTAAAAGAGTTGATCACAAAATTATAGTAATATTATTATTGGGTAGAGATTTTTCTATAAAGTAGTACTCCTTTAGTCCACAATTAATTGGCGTAAATTTTATTTTTCATTCCTCCAGTCTCCACAATTAATTAGCGTAAATTTTCTTTTTCACACTTCCACAATTAATTGTCTCATTTACTCCGCTCGTCCCATAAAAATATACATTACTTTTCTTTTTTGTCCATAACACAAGAATATGCACTTTCTAATTTTGGAAACTTTTTCTCTCTAATGAGGTGTGACCCATTCTCTTATAACAATACTTTAATTAATTTTCTTTATCTCTCTCTCTCTTATTTTACCAATTGTACATTAAAACTCGTGCCCAACTAAAAATACATATTTTTGTGGGACGAAAGAAGTACTTTTTATTACTGTTGATAATGATTTTCATGTTCCACTAGCTCATTCCATTAAAATTTGATTATAATAGGACTTACATTTCACTAACTGTATCCACCTATTTTTTACTATATTTCTTAAAATTTGAGTAGAGTAAAACATGCCAATTAGTCGTGTACGGAGGGAGTTCTATACTTAAATTTTACATGTCACGCTATACCAATTTCACTTTAAAACTCGTGCCGCTGCAGAAATCTCTATTTTATAAGACGAAGGGGGTATATGTTAACTACAAAAAATTTACTGTACAGCCCCTACCACGAAATATTCATGCGTCCGCCACTGCTTGTATCCATAGTAACTCGAATCTCCAACCTATTGATTGGAGGAGAAACGTCTTACCAACTAAGTTGTGTTTCATTGTCAACCGTGCTATAAGATTCGTCACAATGTGCAAGCCGTTTATTACACAATGTGCGATATAAAAGAAACTACCTTACTAAAATTCAATTTATCATACAAAATAATCATAAGATGATTATATTATGAGATTTGAAGCATTAAATTAGTGATATTGTTAGTGGTCAATATACTAGGATTGACTATTTATCTTTAAAACATAAAGTAACTAAATTCGACTATGTACGGGTTGACTATTTATTGAAAGGTTAATTGTAGAAAAATATCCTAATTGACTTATAATTGGTGTACTTTTTGGCTATTATTCTTTTTTATCAGCAAAGTAGGAGTATTTCAATTTGTGCACATATGGAATCTCAACTATATATCCCTTTCACACTCGTATCTAAAATTTCAACTTTCTAAAATGTTGACTTTGGTGCCTTTAATATTAGTATACCGCATTAATGATTTACTCATTATTTGAAAGAGGCAAATAATTACTAAAAGAAGAAAATAAAATTTAATGATGAATCAAATAACAGTCTTAGGAGAAAAGAGGAATTCAAATAACAGTCATAGGAGAAAAGAAATGAGTCATAGAGTTAAAGAGGGGATGAATTTGGTTTGGACGGTATTAATAATTCATATTTTATACAAAAAATAAATAAAACATGTTTTTTATTTTTTATACAAAAATATTCAACTATATATTTTGTATTTTAATATACTCAGAAGTTCTACAAAAACATTCATATACATTTAAGAATATAATCATCTTGAATTAATCAAAGAATAAAATATTGTAATTAACTTTCTTTTCATTTTTTCTCGATTACTTCATTCACAACAAATTTTCATTAGAATACAGTCGGTTACAACAAGCTACTAAAAAAATGCAACATTAAAGGGAATCAAGATCCTCCCAAAAACCCACACTCAACAATGGAAGTCGAATCCGGCCCACCACCGCCGCCGCCTCCCTCCGCTGCACATTCCCGCATCGCCCGCCTCAACGCCTACGTCGCCAAATCCCGCGTGGGCAAGCGTTTCAAGCTCACCGAGCGCCACACCTCTTTCACCACCGAGCTCCGCGCCGGCACCGCCACATTCATCACCATGGCCTACATCCTCGCCGTCAACGCCGCCATCCTCTCCGACTCCGGCGGCACCTGCTCCGTCTCCGACTGCACCTCCCTCGGCCCCATTCCCCCCGACGCCGCCTGCAAATTTGACCCAATCAACCCGGGCTACGCCGCCTGCCTCGACAAAACCCGCAAAGACCTCATCGTCGCCACCGACGCCTCCTCCCTCATCGGCTCCGCCATCATGGGCCTCTTCGCCAACCTCCCCCTCGCCTTGGCCCCCGGCATGGGCGCCAACGCCTACTTCTCCTACACCGTCGTCGGCTTCCACGGCTCCGGCTCCCTCACCTACCAATCCGCCTTAGCCGCCGTCTTTATCGAAGGCCTCATCTTCCTCCTCCTCTCCGCCCTTGGCCTCCGCTCTAAACTCGCTAAACTCATCCCCAAACCCGTCCGAATCTCCTCCTCCGCCGGCATCGGCCTATTACTCGCCTTCATCGGACTGCAGAGCAACCCCGGCATCGGCCTCGCCGCGTTCAGCCCCTCTACATTGGTCACCCTGGGCGGCTGCGCCGCCGCCGACAAGGCGGCGGTCGCCCCCGTCGAAACCCTACCTAACGGCACCGTCGCTTTAATCCCTGGCGGCCCCGTCTCCGGCGACATCCTCTGCCTCCACGGCCGCATGCAGAGCGCCACCCTCTGGCTCGCCGTCGCCGGATTCTTCATCATCGCCTATTGCATGAAGAAAAACATCAAAGGAGCTATGATCTACGGAATTATTTTTGTCACCGCGGTTTCCTGGCTCAAAAACACTAGTGTCACTGTGTTTCCAAGCACGGAAACCGGGGACAGTAGCTTTGACTACTTCAAAAAAGTAGTTGACATTCATGGAATTCAAAGCACTGCAGGTGCTCTGAATTTCAAAAGCGCCGCCAGCGTGCGTTTCTGGGAGGCCCTGGCGACGTTCCTCTACGTCGACATCCTCTCCACCAGCGGGTTTGAGGGGGAGTACATGGCGTTCGTGTCGGACGCGGCGGCGACGGTGCTGGGGTCGGTGCTGGGAACGTCGCCGGTGACGGCGTTCGTGGAGTCGTCAGCGGGGATAAGGGAGGGGGGGAGGACGGGGCTGACGGCGCTGACGGTGGCGGGGTACTTCATGGTGGCGTTCTTCTTCACGCCGGTGCTGGCGTCGATACCGGCGTGGGCGGTGGGGCCGCCGCTGATAGTGGTGGGGGCGATGATGATGAGGGCGGCGGCGGAGGTGGAGTGGGGGGATATGGGGCAGGCCATTCCTGCGTTCGTGACGTTGATGTTGATGCCGTTGACGTATTCGATTCCATATGGTTTGATCGGAGGGATTGGGACTTATATTGTGTTGCATTTGGGGGATTGGATTTGGGAATTCTTGCAAAGATTTGGGGGCGGAAAGGCAAATACTGATAATGTCGGGGTTAAAGAAGAGGTGGTTTGATAAATGTTGTTCAGTTGAATAGATAAAGCGATATTTAAGATTATTCTTGCTCTCCTTTTGACAAAAACAATCTGTTTTGTCAACCTCAATTTATGGTAGATGAGCACAAATTTATCACCATTGGAAAATATCTGAAAGAGGCAAATGGTTATATTACATGAAACAAACATATTTAATTTAAAAATCCATAAAGTATCACTTGATCTCTACGTGAAACTGAAAAGGTTCTTTCTTTGCTCTTTTCCCATTTCTGAATTGTGATTATGTATTTCAAATAAATCATCTTAGCATTTTAACAATTTGGTCAACTTAAGCATTACAGGCTCCATTAAAGGTCCCTAGCTGCCAAAAAGGAAAATCCTCAAAAAACTCTCTAGCAGAAATAAAAAAATGAGATTGAGTAACAAAAAAGTGCAACTGTAACAGACTTGGGTTCTCATAGTAATTACAAAATGAAATGAGGTACTATAATAACAAGCCTCAAATATTTACCAAACTAAACAATATAAAAATCATAGAGTGAAGGGTTGCTTTAAATGAAATTAACACATAACTTGAAACTTGCAATCTCATCTTTCATTTTATTATGCTTCTTATCTCATCAACCTTGAAGTTCCAGATTGTTTTATGGAATTTCAAGCAGCAAGATTATGTAGTAATTTTTCACATTGAAAAGAATAAAGTAGAACAAACATGACTAGAATACACAATATATTGATAAAATTATTATCATCAGTCACAAACCCTTAATCATTATACTCAAGAACATGGAGCTATAATCAGCTACAGAAAAGTGACTAAAAAAATTTCTCAAGATCATGCTCTTGTCAATTTGCAGTCTCCATGGAACCAAAATAGCCTGCTCAAACAGGAAAGTAATAAATACCTTTAAATACTTGAAAACAATCGAATTGAATCCAACCATCCAGTTTGAGTTAAACTCCATTTCTCCCTGCCACATAGCGGTACTCAACTTCCTGCTCTGGCATTGGATGTGAATGCGTCATCTCCTGCGTCGTTTGAGGCTGATTTCCATGTCGTGCAAACTGATTCGCATAACCTTGTTGTGTATGCTGATTTGGATAACCTTGTTGTGTATGCTGATTTGGATAACCTTGTTGTGTATTCTGATTTGCATATCCTTGATGTGTATGCTGATGTGCATATCCTTGTTGTGCATTCTGATTTGCATAACCCTGTTCTGTATGCTGATTCCCGTAAATCTGTTGAGCATACTGATTCCCAGAAGTCTGTTGTGTATTCTGATTCCCAGAAGTCTGTTGTGTATACTGATTTGCAGAAGTCTGTTGAGCATTCTGATTTGCATTAGACATCTGCAGAGGATTAGCTGCTTGCCAAGGCAATGCCGGTGGTCTTCCTCCCTGTTCCGCCATTGCAGGGGGCCTTTCTGCACTTGATGGAGCTCGTGGTCCTTGATAAGGACTCTGTTGTGTAAACTTCAAAATATTCTCAATTTCCACCCGCCGACCTAGTCCATCAAAAACACCCAAGATGAATTCCTTCAGCAAAGGCGTAGTTCCAATTCCCTGAGCCATCATCTCTCTCAGCAGATTGGGAGTGGCATCAAAATTACCCTCCTGAACAAGGCCCCTTATCACAATATCATAGGTCATGACATCCGGCTTTGGTTCTCTCTCAGACATTTTTGACAGAATTGGTAAACAATCAGATGCTTTTCCCTTCTCAATTATGAAGGCAAACCACTTATTCGCATAAGGAGGGATAATCCTTAAACCCGACTCAGCCATCTCTGTGTACTTCTGAATCACCTTCTCAACCATGTCTACCTTGATGTACGCATCAATCAACGTCTTAAATGTATTAACATCAGGGACTAATGACTTCTCCAACAGCTGCTTATAGTACTGCTCTGCTTCATCCATCATCTCAAGCTCACAGAACCTCGTAATCATATTGTTATAACCAGCCACATCCATATAAAAAGGCTTTGACTTGGCTCCCTTACCCGTCCTCTTGAAAACATCTTTCGCCTTTTCAACATCCCCTTCCTTGAAGCACTCATTAACCATCATACTGATAGTGTCCGAATTCACTGCTTGGAAAGTAGGTGGCGTGTGATCATCCAACATGCCATGAAACAACTCCCAAGCTTCATCCTTTTTCCCGTGCTTCAATAGCGTCTCCAGCAACACATTCCGCGTAGCAGGAACCATCTTATATTCCCTCGCCATTAAATCCCGATAAGACTCCATCGCCTCCTTCGCCCTTCCCTGGTTGAAGAACCAATCCATGAACGTCGCATTCACCACCCCATCATAAACCGTACACCGCTCCTTCAACTCATCAAAAATCTCATTAGCCTTCTCTAAATTCCCCAAATTCAAGAAACCTAGAATCACATTGTTGTAAACCAGAGAGTCCGCGCCATGGCCCTTGTGCAACATCTCGCGAAGCGATGACACAGCGTCATCCATCCGCCCGGAGTTGACCAGCCCCTTCGTCAGGTGGCGATAGGTAACAGCGGAGGGGGAATAAGGAGCGCTTTCTAGAATCTCTTTATAGACTTCCAGCGCCAAATCGACCTCTTTCGATTCACAGTGAGACGCAATTAGGTAATTATAGGAAATAATGTTGGGTACAATACTCGCCTGGTGGAAGAAGTAGTGGAAAAGGGCTTTGGCGTCGTCGTAGCGCTTGGCGCGGCACATCGCGGCGACAATGGCGTTGCAGGTGAAGACGGTAGGGCGGACGCGCTGGAAAACGGCTTGGCGGGCGACGTAGGAGGCGGTGTCGAGATCGGCGGCGCGGATGAGAGACTGGACGCGGTTGTGGAGGTTGAGGCGGGGGCCGACGAGAGCTGAGGTCGAATCGGGGAGGCGGGCTCTGTCGGCGGCGTCGGCGGCGGAGGGGGGAGGGGATTGAGGGTTGGGACGGAGGGCGTAGAGAGGCGGCTCGATCCGGAGCCTGCGCTTGCGGCGGCGGCGCTCGGCGGCGGCTTCCTCTGCGGAGGAGAATCCGTAGGAGCGCTGCGAGATGAAGGGGGAATTTTCCGGGGATTGGGGTTGGGATTGTTGAGCGGCGGCGGAGAACTGATTAGGGGTGAAATTGGTGGTAGGATACGGCGGAGGAGGGGGGTTGGGGAGAGGGCTATCACTATTGGGAAAGGGGGAATGGAAGGGGTTAGGATTGGAGGAATACCGGCGGAGAGAGCGGCTGAGGAAGAGGCGGAGGAGGCTCATGGCGGAAGAGAATGTGTGTTGTGTATAAACCCTAATCGGAGGGGAAATGGGGGAGGGTTTTAGAGGGTGTAGTTTAATTCAACATATTTTAAAGAACAATTTTAAACAATAGAACATACATGATATACCAAATGCGATTGAATATTTTTCTCTTATATTTTTAAATTCTCCATTTAATAGACTTCAAAAATTTACATTATTATTCATTGATAAGCTAATTATTTGATGATATTAATTACACTCCTTAAAAAATTTCAAAACAACAATCTTGAATTCAATATTGTGTTGGAAGGTATAGATATGAACTAGTGATGTTGTTGCTCTCCTAGCCAAGAACAAACTATTTCCCCAAATGAAGTTTGTCTTAGCAAATGTCGGTATTCCATCAAATCACCACTAGATTTCTTCATCTCCACCAAATGGTATGAAGGGCCAATCCCATATATCTCCACATCAATGGACAAGCCATCTTTCTTGGTACCTTCACTACACCCCTCGAGCTTGAACGACCCGCGCTCCTTCTTCATCAGTTTGAACCCCGACTCCCGTGCCACATCCTCAAGCTTCGACACGATGCAAGAGGCCGACCTTGTTGATGTGAACCGGACATCATCCTTCTGGTCGCGGCTCACAAACAAACCGGACAGGTCAAATCCACTCGAGAGAGATATGATGTCGAACGCATTCAGATTATCCGGTCTTGCAAGCTCTGTGGCATCATCAAGCCCTAAAGGCCTTGCAACGACGCCCGTTTCTATATTAGTAGCCGGCTTTTCCACGCCCGCCCCTGCCTTGAACCACGGATGCTCCATGATTTCTGCAGCTGAGATCCTCGTGTCGGGGTTGGGATCAAGAATCTTAGACAAGAGCCTCCTTACTTGAGGAGAGAACCAATGAGGGCATTTGTAACTACCCTTGGCTATCTTCCTATACATATCCATGAGATTCGTGCAGTAGAACGGAAGATGGCCAGCGAGCATCACGAACAGTATCACCCCGCATGACCAGATGTCGGATTTGGCCCCATCGTACCCTTTCCTCGTTATAACCTCAGGAGCAACATAGGCAGGAGTCCCACACGTTGTGTGAAGCAAGCCATCTTGTCGTTTGGACTCTGCGACCGCGCTTAGACCAAAATCCGACACCTTCAAGTTCCCATCGTCGTCCAGGAGCAGATTCTCTGGCTTCAAATCACGGTGATAGACGCCTCTGCTGTGGCAAAACACAACAGCACCCATCAACTGCTGGAAGTATTTTTTCGCGGTTTCTTCCTTGAGTCTTCTGCATTTGGCTATCTTCTTGAAAAGCTCGCCCCCTTTGGCATACTCCATCACGAAGTATATCTTGGTCTTGGTGGCCAGCACTTCCTCGAGGTGCATTATGTTCGGGTGTCTGACCAAGTTCATGACAGATATCTCGCGTTTGATATGATTCATAAGCCCGATTTTCATTACTTTTTGTTTATCGATGACCTTAATCGCCACACCCACTCCTGTTTCAAGATTCCTGCCGTAGTAAACTTTTGCGAAAGAGCCTTGACCTAACATCCTCCCCACTTCATATTTCTTCATCAATATGTTCTGCTTCTTATCCATTTTCGACAAAGACGAAACTGCAACACAGCAGTTTCGTATGCCCTCTTGTTCAAATCATCAACACAGACAACTCAATGTTCTTGCAGTTTCATACCCAACCATTTGAGGGAAAATAAAGCTGTAATCCTCAGCAAGAACATTCATCTTTCAGCATTCCCAGAGGGTTTGGATATCTTTGAAGACTAAGGAGAACATCTACATCAATCAAAGGCCATTATTTTGTGACATCCAAAATTATTCATTATTCATGATATAAATCCCCAAACCGATATACATAATCTGTAGGGTAAAATTATAAAAAAAAAAAGATCTTTTGTTGACCCATTGAACAGAATTCCTATTTTCTTACAATACATTTGCAAAAACATATCTTCACAATCAAATTAGACATAATTGATCACAAGGGGCACACCCTATTGAAATCATCTAAAGCAATATCCAAAAAGTTTGCAGTTAAAGGAAGAAAACATAAATGGGATATTGGGGAATGCAAAAAAAATGATACCTTGATGAAGATTGAAGCAGGGAGCGCTTCGGGTCTGTAGGATCCAAAGCCACAGGAGGGAAAAGATAGTATTGTTGAGGTGAGCACATTTTTTTGCGGTTGTTGGTATAAATATGGACGATTAAAAGTAACTATTTAAGGAATGTATCTGTGTTTGTTCATAGTTTGTTGTCATAAACAAAATGAGGTCTGATTTCACGCAAAGTTAGGTCATTATAAACTCTGTTTCTTTGTATTCTTTTTCGAGGTGTCTTTAGCTAAATAAAAGTTTCATTTTATAATTTAAAATGGATTGTAAAATCACGAATCTTATTGTTTTTGCTCAATTTTCTGATGTGTGTCCTCAATTAACAACATATTATAAATAAAAAGTCACTATATTTCATTATGGAATATACTATAGTTTTTACTATTCATTTTTAAATTTGTGGATCGACAATAATTTAACAAAATATCATGATTTTTTTAGAAAATTTACACTAAATGAATCCTTTCTTCATTTGACAAACAATCTTTTAATTTGATATCTTAACTTTTACTATATTTTATTATCTCTTCTGTTTTATTTCCTCTCCACAATCTTTTAGGTTCCATCATCTTCATATAATTTTTTGCATACTCAAAACAGAAAACGAGAGAAAGAGAGAGGGAGAGAGGTATATATACATATAGTAGCACTGTATATAAAAGCAACAACTAGAGGTGAAAAATCGGCCATAAACTATACATCTGAGACTGATGAAATGAGTATACACTTTGTACACAATGCAGAATATTTTTCCCTTTGCATCCAAAAAATATGAGACATTCAACGACTGAAACACATGACATAGAGGAAGGAGAAGGATATGCAATGCTGAGCCCTTAACTACAACACATGTACAAGGGATGTCGACTAGAGGTGCCGTGTCAGTCAGTATATGGTGTCGATAGTCAGCTTCCTCTTCGGAGGTGTTTTCTCCACAACCTGTTTCTGCAAGTCCATGAAGGTAGAACCTTTGTGGGCAAACAATCTCCGCAAATTTATCACAGAGAGCTCGTTAAAGCTACCAACGGCTAGGTCAGCTTGCCCCAGATGATACCTGGATTAAACTGAACATCATCAGCATGTCGAACAGAAAATGGACTCTCGAGTTGCACAAAGTTATTAACATGATGCAAATCACTGGCGTATCTAAATAGCATAGAGACAAATTTGTGGGTCACGTACGCTGGATGGGTGCCGATTAAAGCTACAGCCATCATGGTGCAGTTATGAGCAGCTGTTATTCCCCGGGGGTCATCCTCGAATACAACACACTTGGCAGGTTTTCTGTCCAACTGCAACAATTTAAAGGTAAATATGAGGGTTAGAGAGCTGCGTCGCACCAGCTTAAATTTCCTGTATGGAATATGTGAAGTATTTTTGTTCTCTTATTCAGCAGAATTCCTAGCCAAAAATTGCAGCTGAGTACCTTAACAGATGCTGAAAGGAATCTATGGGCTAGGGAATCCATGCCGTCTTCCTCTGACACTACTGCCTGCAACTCCAAAAGGGTTACTTTTAGCTTTGAAAACCAAGTAATGATCACGCATTTTAACCTAATGCATATCAGTTCAAGAGGTCATAGAAATTTGGAGTGAGGTGTCATTTTGTCGATTTCCAGGTACAATATATGGCCTTAAGGAAAGCATCTACATGTGAGACTAAATCCACACTTGTCCAGATAAAAACGATACTATGATTTGAATCAGATCAAGCTCCGATGTACATGAAAGATCATACACAATGTTAATCAACATTGGACAGTGGCCAAGAGAAGAATATACTGACTGCACTGTTGTAGGGGTCAAGAAAAGGAGAGCCGAAATGTCAAGTTTATAATATCCCAATATCAATTATACATGTGATTAACACTTGCAAAGTACACTGTTAACATACATCCGTCCATAATTCAAATTTGTAAGTAAAAGCATACTGTTAGCATCTGTTCCTGCACTCAAGCATACACACCAACACATACACACACAGTCAGAGAGAGAGAGAGAGAGAGAGAGAGACCTGGAAATAATTTTTCAGGCCCATCCTTTCTAAAGTGTCAACCATGTTCTTACGGTCAAGACCTGAAACAACTGCACAAGGGATGCGAGATGTAGACAGAGCATCTAACCATTCCTTTAAACCTTCCACAGGTTCTGAAAACTAAAGAGAGGATACAAGAATTAATCGAAGTATATAAGAAAAGCAAAGCACACAAATAAAAGTTATTGATCATCCTACTTTGATAAGGTTGTCATAATATAACTGAGAGAGCCTGGACTTCAGTCTATCTACATCATCTTCAGCCTGTTCCCAGAGCAATACCTAAATTTTGTCGAAGAAAGATGTCAGGACTTTGGTGGAGGAATAGAAACTTCAACAAAGTACTATATTAACTTTTTTGCATACACAAGCTTATGAAAACCTCCTTATGATGCTTCCAATAGACAATAGAATAACCTAAAGTAGCAAGCAAAGGATTATTATACAGCATAATTTAATTTTCAATCTGTAATAACTATTCATGCTTTGTAAGAATACCAAACAAGAACCCCCCCCCCCCCCCCCCAAAAAAAAAAACCAAGATTAAAATGCAAGACTAGCTGGATAGTTCAGTTTTTGACCATTTGCAGCTTTTTATTAACTTAATCTTCCAAAAGAATGTTATAGAAACCTATCCAAACACCCACACCATCCCCACCATTCTCTCCTCGCATAAACAAGGGAAATGCTGACAATGAGAAAATGAATGTCTGAAATGTGTATAAACGCCGATGCATGGATTCACTGCCCTAGTCAGTATAGAGAGCATATAAAGTATAGATGCAATGATTCTTCAACACCCAGCCAAATTAGAATATTATACATACATTACATCTTATTAAAAGCTGTAAATGACGAGAAAGAGCACATTAAAAATCATCTTTAGACTCAGACCTTGCTCAGAACATGATCAGCACAAGTATAAAGCAAAAATCTTTGTATATTGTCATCTTTAGGAATCTCCTTTCCTGCAAAAAAGTTTTTTTCTCAAATATATAGGAATGCACAAAAACCTAGTAGAGCTACGCAAAGTCATCATTTTCCTAATAAGGGGCATCAATCAAAGCACATATTTTCACCAACTGGATATGCTAAATAGTTAAAACCATGAAATAAAAATGTCCTCAGTCATAACTAACCCTTGACCATCTTAGAAGCTTGGAACATTGTTTATTTGTATGCATAATTAGCAGTGAACTTACAATACCTCAGACTTAATGGAGCTCTTCTTCCCTTCTATCCATACATTGTAGAATAAATCAATAGTAACCGAAAAATAATTTTCTGCCAGCATACATCCACTGGGCTACTTTAAAAGAAACATATTTCTCGTAACATCAAATAAGCAGCTCTTTTAGCAACTAAAATATGGTCCATTGAAGCCAATGCAATAGTAGCGCCAGAACTAGATATTGGTTAACCCTCACGGCAAAGCTCAGTGAAAAAGTTAATTTCCTAGTCGATACAACTAAGAAATCATTGCTACATCCAGAATTAAAGCATTATTGAATTTCATTGTGGTTATTAACACAAAGCTCATGTTGGATATTCCTATGTGCTAATATATCTAGTTGTTCATGCACTTATCATGCATGCGTCCTAGGGATTGCTTCCAACTGTAAGTCAAGCACTAAAGTTTTTACACTTTAGAATCTGACACTAACGACAAAATAACTAAATAAGCAACTGTTATCGCAACTACAGACCCATTCTATAAGCAACTATCTTTGGTAAACCTAAATCCGCAACAATGAGAAATTAACCCAATCCAAGTGAAATGCCCTCACCTTCTTCAGATGCAAGTTGTTCCCAAGCACGCAATTTTAAGGCTTGAGTATCTGCCTGTAAAGAACCGTGTACATACTCAGTAGAGATGCATCCAATCTACATTGTTAAAACTATACTATGTACAATATAATGGAATTCAAATTAGAGGCCAAATACTCATGATTATAACCAAAAGTTTACCACAACATCCCAAGTGAATATGAGGCCATAGGCTTCATCAGGCTTCATGGCATAGCGAATTCGTTGGAGGAAACCTTCTTGCATTCTATCATTTAAAAAGTCCTAGTATGACACCAACAATACAAACCCATCAATTTTCAGTAACTGAACATCTGCTTGCTGATTTCAAGAAAAGTGAATTGTTGATAATAAGATGTGATGACAAAATATACACATAAAAACTCACCACATCAACTTTAAGGGGACCTTCAGGTCTAAATGTCTCAAAACCTTCACCATATTCTGCTCCAATTACCTGAAGAATTCAGCAAAATTAGTCACAAAGAAATCGAAACTTCATAATCAATCTATTTCGTCAGAATAAAACCCATGTATCAGTTAAAACTCTCCAAATTCTCAGAAATAAAGAAACTACATAATACAAAGTCGACAATAATTATAAAATCAACAAAAAACTCAATTAAGTAGCTCAAAAACCTATAATTACTAAAAAAACTCCCCCAATTCTTCAATTCATGAAGTAATAAACTGCAAAGTCGATGGAACCACGCGAACCGAAAACTAAAAAGTATAAACACTAAAGGAATTAAGGGGAAATGGAAAAAGAGCAGAATTCACCTCCTCCATGAAAATCCTGTTAGGTAAATTGGGGAACCCGTCGAGGTGCCCATTTTCATCCGACCCGAAAGCGTTCGTAACCACTAGAGATTTACACCGGCGCTGCTGCTCTTCCGCTGTGCCCGAGCGATTTAATCTCTGGCAACGGCAGATTAAAAGAGGCGAATGATTACGAAGAAACAAGTTAGAATCATAAATAGGAATTAGGGGGGAGAAGAAGAGAGTACCGAGAATGTGAGTTTGGATGAGGGGAATGGAGAGAGAGGGGAGGCGGGAGTGACAGGTAGCAGAGAACGAGTGGTGAAGCTCATCGCATTCTCCATTTTTGGAAGGTAATCGAGCTCTGGAAGAGTCCTTAAAATACAGGTGATTAATTTATTATTTTGGTACTATTTGATTTTTGGGCTTTTTTATTCTTTGTTTTTGATATAAATTTTGAACTTTATGAATATTCCATTTACTCGAAAACAAAGTATGAAGTATTATTTTTTAATTTTAAATTTTTTATGAAATATTTGGGTTGATTATTATGAAATTAGGTTAATGCAATCCGTTTTTAGGTCAAGTAGTCAGTGCTTTAAGAAATGAAATATTAAATCATAAAATTTCAATTTTTTTTTCTGAATTATCCATACATGTACAAAACATAGTAGGAGTACTACAATAGTTGGAATTAGCACAATAGGAGCATCATATCCAAAACAAATCTGGAAATAACAGAGGTAAGACTATACCAGATTATACAGCCAATTATGTGACACAATTAATACTTCGAAAAATCCCAAGAAACACTCAACATAGTAAAAAAAAGAAGTAGAAACATTATTACTATGTTTTACTCTTTTTCTTGGATTGCTTTGTAGGGATAGGCACTTGAATAAACCCAAATTTCTTCCTCTGCATGAAGTATTGTTTTTGCACATTCCCTTCTCCTCCACCACCACTAGCCGTGCTCTGCTCCCTCAGCATCTGGCTCAGCGACACGTGCTGCCTTGTCATCACCTCGTCTTCCACCACCACCTTCCTACTGCTCACCAAGAAATCCGAGGACCTGCTCTGGTCCTCGAATTTCTCAGGAACAGGTGGAGGCGGCCGCTGAAGGCCGCCCCCAGTGTCGATGAACTTGAGCTGATCCGCCTGCTTCGCCTTCTGAGACAAGGACTTGAATTCCTCGAAGGAGAGCGTGATCCCATCGCAGATGTTTGATGACGGATGGTGGTTGGTGGTGTTGGCTCGGGCTAGGGCGATGGCCTCCACTGCCTTGGCCGCGTCCTCCATCTTCTTGGCGGCGTGGAGCCTCATCTCGGCCATCCGGATGCAGTTCTTGGTGCGGTCTATCTCGGCCATGGCCTCCATGACCTCGTGCCTGTTGTGTTTGCATGTTCAACGCACAATATTAACTATTCTCTCCGGCTGTGATAAATTGTCTTACTTTTATTCGTTTAGGTTTAAGAAATATAAAAAATAGTAAGTGAAAAAAGTTCGTAGAGTTTGAACGCGAACTCCATTTATTAAAGAAGTAAATGAGACAGTTCTTAGCAGTCGAACATGAAGAGTGAGTATAAAGCTAGATTTTATTATGAGAGAATTACAAATTTAGTCCTTTAACTATTCAAATATCAAACGCGATCCTCAATTTTAAAAAATATTCGCAAACTAGTTTAACATTTGATGTAATGTCGCTAAAAGTCATTTTACACTATTTCGTAACTTTTTTGCCCTTTTGGAAATAGTGGAAAAGGATTTCTAGCGATATTACATCAAAGGTTCGATTAAATCCGTTTGGCGATATTTTTAAAGAATGACGACATTCGTGCATAGTTCAGAAACTAAATTTCTAGCTCTTTCTTTTATTATTATCTGTATTTTTTTACTATATGTTATTAGATGATGACAAGAACTCCTAACAGTACCTCGAGGCCTCAGTCATCTTCTTAAACTGCTCGGCCTCGAATGTGGTCGCCTCCTGCTTGTTGTTCGACACGGTTAGAGAGACTTCACGGTGGTGGTGGTGGTTGTAATTCTCTTGCATTTGAATCTTGGTTGCCTTGTGAAGCATGATTTGATCTTTTCTTAGATTCTTGTTGAGGGATTCAACAGAGGCTTGGATTGCGGCCAGATCAACCGACGTTCGGCTCAGGTTGAGCTTTGCCTGGTTCAGCTGCTCGCGGAGCATGAGGCCGGGGGATGGCCACGCCGGGCTCTGGTCGTGGCAGAGGTCCGGGTTTAGGTCGGGGCTGTCGGGGATGAGATTCAGTTTGATGCCTTCCACGAACCTCTTTGCGGACTCGAGCTCTTTCAAGACGGTGAGTGTTTGCTGCTCTTTCATTATAAGATCCCTCTCCAGTTGCATTGCATGCTCTTCAATCTTCTCCACATCAAAAACCTCAATCTTGTTAGTCACAAACTCACCAGGATCTTATATCGATATAACTACAGAACTGAAATCACTATATAAGTCTATAACTAACATGGTATTAGAGTGGATCAGCGATTGTAGCATTTCTAAATTCCACTAAGGTTTGCCGTCTACTTTTCTTTACATTTCTCTAAACCCTAGCAGAGTCAAAATGAGACGGATATTCACGAACAGGTTGAGTATATTCTTGGTTTTCTCTAAGTTTCTATGATGGAGATGTAGCAATTAATTCATTCTTGGGGTCAAAAATACTAATGGAAACTTCAATGTGAGCTAAACTATTTCTCAAGAATGATTATAGTTTCTCTTTTTCAATCATCCAAGATTATAGAAAATCATGTCACATTTTAGTCCACCTATATAAATACATAACTCTATTTCCTACACACACTCCAAACCCTCACATTTCAAGTATTAAAAGAAGAAAGAAAAGAAGCAATTACATTGGGCGGAGCAGCCAAGTGAGGAGGAATCCAATGGCCGCTGCCGCCGAAGTGGTCGACGGCCTCCTTAACGGACTCGAACGGTGGCGAAGTGTCGATTTCCACCCGGGCGGGGTCGATGATCTTTTTGGTCTCGGCGGATTCCGCCATATATATGGGATGGTTTTGAGAGCGAGGAACTTGGAATTCAGAGAAATAGAATGTTCGTAGATATATGGAGAAAGTTGTGATTATTGGTATTGGAATAAATGAAAGTGAGCATAATTGCAATCATGGTGTCTTGGGGTAAAACAAGGGACCATGTTTAAAGGGAAGATAAATTTTAAGTCTCTCACTTTCCATATTGTACAAGGGTTGGATAAAGTGAAAATCAATGAAAAAGAGAACTCTGGACCATTTGCTTTAAGAAAGATTTTAAATTTACTAATATACAGAGAGTATATATATTGTGGTCTATACATATTGTCACGTGGTGTATCCAATCAATCACAATACAACGTAGAAATAAAGAAAAATAAGAAGAAAAATTATTTATGCTACTGTGATTGACTAAACACATCGTGTGAAAATATATTCAGATTATTAAATTTTTACTCGATGTATTGAGCATAAAATCTTAGTGAATGAGACCATGTCTTATCCCTGTAAAATCTTTAAATTGTGTGACCACTTCCCTTGAATATCTCAACAAACAAGTTCGTAAAGGGTCATTTTTCCTTAGTCCAATAATAAGAGTCTCACTCTTTTATTGTAGGAGTTTTAAGAAATGTTAGTGAAATGAGAATCATATTATATATTTTTTATAACAAAATGAGTAACATACTTGCCATTTATTTATTATAAAATTGAAAAGAAACTTCTATTAGTGGACATATCAAAATAGAAAAATGAGCCTTGTAATTAGCATCACTAAGTATATGATTAACCAATCAATTATGTTGATAATTTTAGGGGAAAAAAACATGGTGGTGTGGTTTAACCTTATTATCTTTCTTAGGAATATAAACTAATTCTCAGATTCGATAGACAAGAATTCGAATTGACCTTTTACAAACCCTACTCACACAACTAAAAAAGCTATCTATATAGGAAATTCAAATATTCAGTTCAATTCAATTCAATCCAACAATTTCCTAAGTAGATTTCTAAGCCAACAACTTTAGTTATCTTTCAAGATTTTAAATTTAAAGAATGGGGGTTTGAGGGATCACATATTGTACTATGGTTGGTGTCATGCTGAAAAAGGCATAATGAACTTGCTTAACCACCTAGTTGATTTTGACTAAAGTTATAAAAGCACACAATAAAAGTAAACATACCACATTCCACTTTGTAATTACATTATTTGCAACACAATCAATGGAATATATAACCTTTTCCGTGATTGCAGGAATTTTTATTTAGTTTTATTGAAATGTTACCACTTGTATATGGTGTGTAATTCGTATCTATATAGACTTGAAAGAAATGATTCCAATCATAGTATAATAAGGATTATGTGATAATAATGATAAAATATATTTCATTTTCAATAGAAATCGAATTGTTATTACTACTGTCATTATTCAATAATATAATTATTATACAATTATAGTATTATTGTTCTACTCATTCATATATATACTGTTCATTTTTGCCATAAGAATATATCTATTTTATTTCATTCTCCATACACACTCGTGTAGTCCAGCTCGAAATTTTCTTTAAATGAAAAGAATAATTACTTTTCTTACAAAAGGGTAAAGACATTTATTTGTTTTGAGATAAAAATTTAAAAGAATTACCAAATGTTTACTTTTGATTTTTCCTGTTCTTACACCTTTGTCTCTTTGCTTTTTTGTTGTGTGTGCTTTCATCATTTCATCCTTTCTTTAACTTTTTTCTCTCTTCTCCTATCATAGAAGTTTGTGAGTGTCGGCATTTGGAATTTTTAATTAACTGTTTATTAATTTCATATAACAATTTTGTATCGTGAAACAGTTCAGCAAAAGAAACCTGTCATAGTCTCATTGTTATAATTTACATAAAGAAAATTTACTTATAATCTTGCAGTTAAATTTTTTCATCCAGTCGAAACGAGTCAGATTTCGAGCAAATTAGTACTCTAGTCTTTTTTCTTTATTTGATGGAGACAGACTTGGAGCTTTCAATTTTTTCATGAAAAAAAAATTAGAGATTGTTAATCGGGTCAATCCGCTTGGGTTCGGACCAATACTATTAGTGGTTGGACTATTCAGTTACGGATCATTCGGGTTAGTCAATCCTAATTCTAAATCTTCGGGTTTCAGTCTGACCCGTCGAGCCAATCGGGACTCAACTTTTCCTATAATATTTTAACTAATAGTTCTACCCATTGAGCCCTATCTTCGGGTGATTGGGCTTACATTAGGACTCAATTAAAATCTCTTATTTTGTCGGGCCATTCTACCCACAATTCCCAAATTTGTTATTATAGCTTCTTATAGCTTTCATATAAATACAAAACAATAGCAAAGTAAGAGCTCAATTGAGACAAAATAAATTGGTGTGCGAATTTGTGATAAAATTTAGTTTGAAATTGTTCTTGATGGCTCAAAAAAAAATCTTGATGAGTTTTCTTGGGTTGAAATAAGAGGGGGTGGTCATGAAGTTCAAACCATTTAAAATAAAATAGTGATAAACGAAATTATGAATTAAGAATTTGACTTTAGAATCCATTGCACAAACATATCTCATGATGTTTGGCCTTTTTATCTAAGTGTGATGCATATAATTATATCACTGCATAATTTTATTTTAAATGGTAAAATACATCAAATTTTCTTTACACAAAAGAAGTGCACGCTCAAAACAGAAAATGGCGATCAGTAACCAACAACAAAAAGCAAAGTAGCATTAAATAATCCTTTCGATGTATTTTTAAGGCTAATGACTACGAAACAAACAGACATTAATTTGGTAGCTAGGAAACTAGGTAGGAATGAATTAATTTCAAAATTGGGAGATGTATTTTTGAGGCCTTAATTTAATGTCAAAGTGTTTGGTTTAAAAATTGATTGGAGGCAAAATTCGTATCAACAATATTATACTACTATTTGTAAAGAAATCAAATCTAGTTCATTTAGGATAGTGAAGTAAGAGCATATGTCTGTTTGATGATTGGACGAAGATTCGAGAAGTTGCTATCTATACATGGGTGAAATTATTCAAATCCAATGATTGTTTGACTAAATATTTGAATCATTTCCTTTTAGTTTACAAATATAGTATAGTGATTTTAATGAATATACAAATTAAAAATGGTGAAGTGAAAAGGTGAAATTATGCCTGAATCGTTGATATTATGTCTCGAATTTGAAATAGTGATCCATTAATTTCCATTGCTTAAATTACGCTATGTACTTCACCTACATATTCATTGTATTTATATCTATCACATCATCATTATTCAATCATTGCAAAAATATATACCGATATCAAATAAACATTACTTTGCACGTTTCAAAGTTGAAAGAATGGTATGTTGAGGTTAATTTTAATTTTTATGTGTTCTTTTTTCTAGTTTTCGTATATAAGTACTGTTCCATTTCAACATTTGAGACTTGAGAGTATAATTATAATAATTTCTCATTTTGTACTACTTTGGTACTTTTCGTAATTGCTAATTGAAATATGCGTGCTTAGATTATGGTAAATAAACAATGTCATACAGAAAATATTATTGTTATACCGAGCTTCATAATTAATGATCTTAAGGAAATAAATTAAATGGTAGAATAAATGAAATTATTCGTACACGTGTCCTGGTATCTATTTGTAAACATCATAGTACATTGGAAATTAATTGTGAAAGAGAATTATAAAATGATATTAATATCGACCTGTAAAGCTTGTGTAATAATTTGTGTCAGCGGCACTGTTATTACATCCAATTAACAAAACATTACTACTCTGCCATTTATTCTATGAATACATGACATGTGATGAAGTACAATCTTGTTTACACATACATTAATGGATGAAAGGGTAGTTTGGGGATTTACATCTTAATTGGATTCAATAATGAGTACTCCATTAATTTACACATGACTGTACAATTTAATTTTAGGTCTTTGTAAACATACAAATTGATATGATATGATACAAATTTAATTATAGTATGAAAGATATTTAAAAGCCCTAATTAGTTACTATAAAATTAAAAAGAGTTTACATACCATATATATAGATGCATGCAACAAACAATACATATTTGACACATTGTGGTCAAATATGCCCTACCTATTTAATGCACTGTTACGAACTCACCAGAACAACAGGTATCGGAGGCTGCCATAACAGGAGATGTCGCTGCGTCGGCCCCAACGCAGAACTCGACGCCAGAAAGTGTGGAAGAGGCGTCGCCCATTGAAGAGCTGGAGAGACCATCAGAAGAGGCCAGCGAGGTAAGCACGGTGAGGAGGTTGAGGCCGAGAAAGGATATCAAGCAGCCGGAACGCTACCACGACTACGTCTCCAAATAGCAGTCCAGCTGCTCGACGGAATGGCGGAGAGAAGAATGACGTCTTTGACTTTTGCATTAAGTCTTATAGTTTAAGTTATTTCCTTTGTTATTTTTATGATTTCTTTTATTGTTTATTATTTCTTTTTGGAACACTTATTGGGTCGAGCGTTTTATAAGCTCCGTCGGGTTTTCTTTGTTGGTTATTTCCCGACGTATAGGATTAGGTCGAACCAACCCTAGGGTTTAGATTATTATAAATAGGGCCCTTCATTATTCATTCCAATTAATCAATGAATGAAGAATTAGTTTGCCCACATTACTTGTGCAATACGCCTAAAACCTATTTTGCTGCCGACGGAGGAGATCCTCTGCGCCAGTGTGTGTTGAAGCCGCCGACCCCGTAGCTTGGGGCGCCGGATTTGGTTGTGTTGTGTACGTGATTGACGGATTGTTCTTCGTTAAGAGATTGTGCTCTTAACAACTGGTGCTTTCACCTTGAACTCATGGATATAGTCGAGGAATTGCAGCGCTCCCCACCGGTATTGACGGGAGGAAACGCACAGGAGGTGGTTCTCGGTCCGACGCGCCGGCCGCTTTTGGGACATCGTCGTGACGGAGGAGGCCCACCCCGACCACCACCCAGGGGGGATCCTTCTGCTTCGGGCCGCCAATGGAACGATCCGGGTGGAGTTGACCCGATCACGCAGGGTTTTGATCGAATCATGGCCAGGTTTGATCAATTGGAATTTATATTGGATGCGAGGGATAGAAGGGTTGATAGGTTGGAAGCCAGACGCCTTCCCGAACCGGATCTGCCCTATTTTTCGGACTACGCTGACTTGGACGGATATCGCTTCCAGCGTGATGTATGGACTGCCAACGAGGATGTCCCTCGGAATTTCAACCACGGCCGGCGTGACCGTGGTGGGGATATTCGGCGTCGACGAGGCACCGTTCGCGTGACACACCGGCCAGAGGGCCGCCCTCCACGACACAGTACAGCAGCAGCCCCCTACCGCGCTTGCCGTGATTCGTGGCATGGCTCGAGCTGGGAGAGGCCGGCAGATCGCTACCCTCAAGGACCTGATAGGGGCTTTAGGAGTTATCAGCAACCCACGTCTTGGGGCTCCCCTATCAACCGTCCGAATCACGGATCCGTGAGAACCGATAGGCCAATGGATCTCACCATGAAAGCGCCCCGCTTTGAGACGTTGAGGAAGTTCATTAACACCTGCCTAGACCAGCGACAACCCGAACGCACAACACAGTACTCTCTTGTGAATCAGGAGCCCGATGACCAGCGACTTCATAGAATCGAGGAAGTCAAACAGACAGTTATTGTTGTTACGGATCACAATGTAGATGGCGATCATAGTGACCAAACTTGTAGTGAGTTGCTTATGGCTAGTGAAATCATCATCGACGATGATATCAAGGGCGTCGGGTATGACATGGAGCAAGGTGCGCAAGTTCAGGCTCTTACTGTAACCATTCTGCCAAGGGAAGGCCCAATGGATCAGGTGGATAAAGATGTAGTGAACACGAGAGTTTCACCAGATTTAGGTGGTCCAGGTAGTATACCCACTATAATGTCTAATTTCGATATTGCAAATTCACTCTGTGATAAAGACGAGGAGGAAGTACTGGCTACATGGGATCTTGACGGGTCTACTCTCATTACGAGGTCGACAACTGATGAATCTGATAGGGACGGACATGACCCCTTGCACTGTTTGAGCCGTGGCAAAAACATGTTATATGTGGAGGGGACTAGCATAACACCGATGGTTGATCATGAGCATCACCACTCTAGGGATAATATCTGCGGCTACGGTGTTGTCTCCAACGATGATAAGGTTGTCCCCGATGCTGAGTTGTCTAGAGATGCCATCACCGATGCTGGTGTGTTTCTTTTGCTGAAATCCTCACAGCTTCGAAGAGTTCCTGTAGTTTTGGAGTCTTTGTCCGAACTTGGCACCATTATCATAAATGTGGACCGAGATGGATGTAGACGAGGCAGTGATGACAACATGCTTGGTTTAATGATGAATGATTGGGGGAGGCCTAGTCAGGAACATGAGTTTAGCATTGGAGGCTCTGCACTTGGCGGGAATTTTCACTTTGATGCAGCATTGTTGGAAGCTCAGGGGAGGGGAAGCAACTATGCGTATAATACTAATCTGAAGCATATCCGACGTCTTGAAGTTGGACTCAGCCACAAATTAAATATGTCGATTGGGTGGAAAGTAGTTCTAGGGATGACTTTAGTAGTACATGAGTCGACAAGAATGCTTTATCCAGCTACGCTGACTCTTGATCTGGATGATCTAATATATCAGTTCGCAGTTTGGATGACGCCACACCAGTGAGAAGATGTGAAGCAACTCTGGTTTTCGCACACACCCGAGCTGGTTAACAAATGTGAAATCAATTGGACAAGAAGAGGCCACAGGCTGACCGAATTGCAATATTATGCAGGCAGGCCTAATGGAGTTGGATTTATTGGGTTGTTTTGTGTGGAGGTTTCGGATTTCTCCGACCAGTTAGCTTCTAGGCAGGGTAAGGAGTTCCAGAAAAAGTGTTTGGGGATCTACTATTACATAGCGTATGCTTATGATATTATTAGCCTCTGTTGTATGTTATGGAATGGTGTTTTGATTGACGGTCAGCAGGCGCAGCAGTTTCCCGGTGTTGGTATTGATAACTACATCACTCTCTCGTATTTTGACTTCGATAAGGACAAGATGGAGTACATCATAATTCTGGTGGTGGTTGAATTAGTACATACCCACGTTGTAAGTGGGGAGTTTTACCAATTTGTATTCCTACAATTACTACCTTTAGGCATAAAACACAAGGGGGGCAGTGGGTTTCTTCACATATTGCAAAAAAAACCCACTTGGAGGGGATTGGAGATGTAGTCATCGTTGGAGATGGTTCCAATCTTGATGAAGGGCTAACTGGGGATGTTATTGTCTCAAGAGAGTTTGAATGCGTTGTTCTTAACATAGATGGAACTGCGGGCCGAGAGGCGTGCTACATGGCGCACGTGATTCACGCTCCAGCTACAAAGAGGGCAGAGCTTCTCATCGAGCTGCGCAGAAACCTGTCCCGCGCGCAGCAACGGATTACCGCGTCGGCCAATCGGCATCGACGCCATATCGAATTTGAAGTTGGAAGTTTTGCGTGGCTGAAATTACAGCCATATCGCTAGCATTCTGTAGCGAGGCCCATCTCGGCAAAGCTCTCCAAGCGTTTTTACGGTCCCTTCGAGGTGGAGGAGAGGATTGGACCAGTGGCATACAGACTGCGTTTGCCAGAAGGAAGTCGTATTCACGATGTATTCCATGTAAGTCTTCTGCGAGCTTTTGTGAAGGATGATCCAATCGTGCCCCTCCCAGAGCAGTTTGTCGGGAATCGACCTGTAGTCCATCCAGTGTTGGACTCAAAAATCCTATGGCACAAAGGGGCAGCGGTGGAGCATGTGTTAGTTCGATGGTCGGATGGGACGGACTCGCCGTCGTGGTAGCCGTTGGGTGAACTGATGAAGCGGTATCCTACCCTCTCCCTTGAGGACAAGGAAGCTCCTAAGGACGGGGGAGTTGTTACGAACTCACCAGAACAACAGGTATCGGAGGCTGCTATAACAGGAGATGTCGCTGCGTCGGCCCCAACGCAGAACTCGACGCCAGAAAGTGAGGAAGAGGCGTCGCCCATTGAAGAGCTGGAGAGACCATCAGAAGAGGCCAGCGAGGTAAGCACGGCGAGGAGGTTGAGGCCGAGAAAGGATATCAAGCAGCCGGAACGCTACCACGACTACGTCTCCAAATAGCAGTCCAGCTGCTCGACGGAATGGCGGAGAGAAGAAGGACGTCTTTGACTTTTGCATTAAGTCTTATAGTTTAAGTTATTTCCTTTGTTATTTTTATGATTTCTTTTATTGTTTATTATTTCTTTTTGGAACACTTATTGGGTCGAGCGTTTTATAAGCTCCGTCGGGTTTTCTTTGTTGGTTCTTTCCCGACGTATAGGATTAGGTCGAACCAACCCTAGGGTTTAGATTATTATAAATAGGGCCCTTCATTATTCATTCCAATTAATCAATGAATGAAGAATTAGTTTGCCCACATTACTTGTGCAATACGCCTAAAACCTATTTTGCTGCCGACGGAGGAGATCCTCTGCGCCAGCGTGTGTTGAAGCCGCCGACCCCGTAGCTTGGGGCGCCGGATTTGGTTGTGTTGTGTACGTGATTGACGGATTGTTCTTCGTTAAGAGATTGTGCTCTTAACATGCACCTATTCCTTATAATACAATTATACAATCCCCTCATAAATATCAACATGGGATCTATAAATGTTCATATTCCAACAACATATTCATACACTTCTTGAAACCATTACTTCAAAACCAGATTCAAAAATTCAGGAGAAATGATGAATAGTGTTCAAGAATTCCTATCAACTCTTCCCAAAAGGTACAACTCCTCCAAGCAGGCGGGGGCAGCGAGGCACCAATCACGGTGCTGTACTACGGCGGAGCAGCCGGCTCCGTGCCGTTCCTGTGGGAGTCTCAGCCCGGGACGCCGAAGCACAAGCTCAGCGACGGCCCTCTCCCGCCGCTGACCCCGCCACCCCAGTATCGGTCGAGAAATCTAGCTAGCAGCCCTAGCTTGAAGAAGAAGCATTATTCCAAGACTTCGCTTGAAGAAGTAGCCACGGTGTTTGTTAAGAGGAGTTCCCCCCCAACAAGTAAGGATCACCGACGAGGAGTCGACGTTGAGCACGATAGCGGCGGACGTCTCAAGCGTTCCTTGAGATCAGTTCCGGATTAGGGTTGCAGAAACTTAAAGAACAAGAAAATAGGGAAAATATTATGTATTTCGTTATGGCAAATCCTCACATAACTCCCTTTTATATCTAAGGACCCTAGATGATTCGACTCTCTTTTGCGATCCGGGAAAGAATCACCAAGAAAACCCGGAAAGGGGCTTATTGGGCCCGACCCAATTAATAATGCAAAATACGTCCAAACTAAAATAACAATATCCAAAACTATGACTAATACTAAGGAAATAAGATAAAGGAATAAAAATAACTAACTAAGGCACCCTCGTCCCCTACTTCTTTATCGCGAGACGAAGTCCCCGTACCGAGTTATCGGCTTCGGCTGTCTTCGGGGTCGCTGGTTCAGCATTGGCACCTCCCTCGCTACTTCCTCGAATGCCGTCGTCGCGAACTCCTCCGCAAGCTCTTCCGTCCTCAGCTCCTCCGCTGGTTGCTGAGCTTCGGTCTCCCCCGTCGGCTTGTCACCTCTGGGGACCGGGATGACCTCCGTATCAACTCCCCCGTCGTTGGGAACCTTCTTGTCCTCAAGGAGATAGGGAAAATGCTTCTCAATCACCGGCATCGGCTCCCAAGTGGGCGCCGATCCTCCATCGTCGCTCCACTGCAGTAACCCCTCTGCTTGGACAGCCCCACCGCTAAGAACCTGCCTCCTCTCCAACAACTTCGTCGGGCGCGCGATGGGGTGCCCCCTCACGAACACCACCGGGAATTCCGGCGACTCTGTTCCAGCTCCAGCCACAAAAGGTCGCAACAGGCTAACGTGGAACACATTGTGGATCCGACTCCCATCCGGTAACTTTAGTCGATACGCCACTTGTCCAATACGTTCAAGGACGTCAAACGGCCCATAAAAACGTCGAGCTAGCTTTGCCGAGACCGGGCGAGCCACCGAATGTTGGCGGTATTGCTGCAATCTCAATAGCACCCTGTCTCCCACGGCAAACTCCACGTGCCGGCGATGCTTGTTCGCGGCGGACTGCATTCTCTGCTGAGCTCGCTTCAAACTCCGACGCAACTCCACGATTAACTCCCCCCGCTGCCGTATATCGCGCGCTACAGCCGGAAGGGTCGCGGCCGACGGCGGGGCGGCAATTAACGCCGGTGGCTCACGCCCGTACAATGCGTGGAACGGCGATGTCCCCAAGCCTTCATGGTAGAAGCAGTTTAATGCTAACTCTGCCCATGGCAAGAAATTAGCCCACTTCGCCGGCCGGTCAGCTACAAACGACCTCAAGTACTGCTCCAGGCCTCGATTCCTCACCTCCGTCTGGCCGTCCGATTGGGGGTGGTAGGCGGTAGTGAAATGCTGCTTGGTTCCACTCAATCGCAACATGTGCCCCCACACCTCACTCAAAAATATTGGATCTCTGTCGGACACGAGCGTCTTTGGGAAGCCATGGTGTTTGACGACCGTGTCGATAAAGAGATTGGCGACCCGCCAAGCGTCAAACTTAGCCGGTAGCGGGGCAAAGTGTGCATACTTCGAGAGCCGGTCCACGGCCACCAAAATCGTGGTATAGCCCCGGGATTGCGGTAAACACGTGATAAAATCCATTGAAACGTCTTCCCATATTTGCGTCGGTACGGGTAAAGGCTGCAAAAGACCCGCCGGTTTCTGGGTCGAATACTTGGTCGTCTGGCACACGAAACACGCCTCCACGTAGCGCTTAACTTCCTTGCGCATCTGCCGCCAAAAGAAGGACGCGACTAGGCGTCGAAAGGTGCGGTCGACTCCCGGATGACCGGCTAACGGGGTACTATGGTGCTCATACAGCAGTGCCTCCTTTGCCGCGGAACCCGTCGCTACCACCACGCGTCTATCGAAGTAAAACAAGCCATCCACCACCGAGAAATGTGGGCTGGCCGTCCCATTCTCCACGGCAGTATGCAACTCCAACAACTCCCCCAATGTTTTATTTTCCTCCTGCAAAATTTCCATAATCTCCGGGATCGGATGGCTCACTGCGGCCATCAGCCGGGCATCCCCCTCATCGACCTCCATATCTCTGCGTGACAACGCATCTGCCGCCTTATTTGATGCTCCGGTTTTGTACTCGATCCGGAACTTGTACCCCATTAACTTACGGACATACAGTTGCTGATCCGGTGTCTGTATCACTTGCTGCAATAATTCCTTCAAGCTTTTCTGGTCGCTCCGGATGACAAACTCTCGACCCAACAAGTACTGCCTCCACTTCTGCACTGCCTCGACGATCGCATAGAGTTCCTTATGATAGGTTGACGTCACCCGCCGTCGCGGACCCAGCTTCTTGCTGAAGAACGCTATAGGGTGCCCATCCTGGAGCAAAACCGCCCCCACCCCAAATTCAGATGCGTCGGTCTCCAAGTAGAATGTCCTGGAAAAATCCGGTAATCGGAGGACCGGCGCTGATGTCATGGCGGCCTTCAACGCGACAAAACTCTCATCCGCTTGGGTGGACCACTCAAACCCGTCCTTCTTCAATAACTCCGTTAACGGAGCCGCAACGGCCGCATACCCCGCGATAAAACGTCTATAGTACCCTGTTAGTCCCAAAAATCCCCGCAACTGCTTTAATGTACTGGGAGTCGGCCAAGCCTCCATTGCCCTGATCTTTTCTGGGTCCGCCCGTAGGGTCCCGTCTCCCAATATATGTCCCAAGTAATCCACTGTAGAGCAACAAAAAGAACACTTCGACAGTTTAACAAAGAAGCAATGCGAAGCAAGGATGGATAAAACCTCCTGTAAATGAGTAGCGTGGCTCTCCAAGGATGGACTGTAAATCAGAATGTCATCGAAGAACACAATGACCGAGTGGCGGAGCAGGGGCCGGAAAATGTCGTTCATAGCAGCCTGGAATGTTGATGGCGCATTGGTCAACCCGAATGGCATCACCAGAAATTCAAAGTGGCCATCGTGAGTGTGAAAAGCCGTCTTGAACACGTCCTCCGAATGCATACGAATCTGGTGGTACCCGGCTCTAAGGTTCAATTTAGTAAACACCCGAGCGGCCCCCAACTCGTCAAATAGCTCGTCCGTCGTCGGGATAGGGAAGTGATCGGGCACCGTGGCCGCGTTCAGAGCTCTGTAATCAATACAGAAACGAAATGATCCATCTTTTTTTCGGATTAGCAACACTGGCGACGAAAACGGACTGTGACTCTGCCTGATAATTCCCGCGTCTAGCATCTCCCTGACTTGGCGCTCGATTTCCAATTTCTGAAAATAGGGATATCGATAGGGCCGCACATTCACCGGTTTAGCGTTGGGCAACAGATGTATCCTGTGATCAAATGGCCGCGCCGGCAGCATGCCCGTCGGTACGCGGAAGACCGAATGGTTTGCCTCCAAAACCGCCAGAACCGGTTGCGGCAAGGCGGCCGGAAATGTTGCCTCATCATCCGCCCCCATGGTCCCCGGCGACACCTGAATCAGCTCGTAAGCCCGGGCATCGGCTCCCCGCAACAAAATGATAGATGCTGCTCGAAACGACACCTCCCGTGGATCAGCGGGTGTCACCTTGAGGCACACCGGCACACCTTCTCGCAGGAATTCGATCGTACCGTCCACAAAATCATTCGTCACCCGGCGCAAAGATCGCAGCCACTCCATGCCTAACACCACATCAAGACCATGAATCGGTAAAATGTGCAGAGTCACCACAAAGGACTCCTGCTGAATCGAGAGCTGCGTCGCTATGCTCGCGAAGGAGCAGATCAATGAAGCTCCATTGCCGACGTAAACCCGAAACGGTCAGAGGAAGCTTCAGCTTCTCGGCTACCCTCGGATGTAGGAAATCATGAGAGCTGCCCGTATCCACCAACACCTGTACGACCTCTGTCTCAATCCGGCCCTCAAGCAACAAGGAATTCGGGCTCGGATGTCCTCCCAGGGCATAGATGTGCGACAAATCAGTGCACAGTAACTCCTCATGCGGCTGGTCGCCCTCCATCTCCTCTGACTCGTCGACCACCACGCCCATATACGCCAAGAAGGTCTTATTACATACATGCCCGGGGACCCACTTCTCGGGACAATACCAACAAAGCCCCTTTTTTGTCCGGTCGGCCTTCTCCGCTGCGTTCAATCGGATGACCGGGACGCCGGCGTAGTCGCTGCCCCGCTGAGGACCCGTGCGGACAGGCGGTGCTGCCGGCGCTTGAGTCTGCTGTTGGTTATTGGGCCCCAATTGGAGCTGCTGGGGTTGCTGTCCCCCACGAGGCTGCCACGGCCTCCGTTGGGAGGTCGGCTGGGCCGGTGGCCTTTCGATCGCTGCATCGAATTCAACTGCCAACGCCATGGCTGCTGCCACCGAGGGCGGGTACTGAAATTTGACTTGGTTGCGAACTGGCTGCGTTAACCCCTCGACATACAATGTCACCAACCGACGCTCAGGGACCCCCCGAACCCGGTTCAGCACCCCATCAAACTCGGAGTTATAGTCAGCCACCGAGCCTGTTTGGAAAAGCTTGGCCAACACTCCAAAGTGATCAACAAAACACTTGGGATCGAAACGACGACGGACATCCTCCAAAAAATCCCCCCACCGTGCCGTCGGGTTCCCTTCCCTATAATTAAAAACCCACTCCGCCACGGGGGGCTCGAACAGCATCACCGCATAGTGTAAGCGCTGATCTTCCGGAAGAGAGCAATGGTCGAAATAGAATTGAATCCTCGCGATCCAACTGGCCACGTTCGATCCATCGAACCGCGGCGGCTTCATAGACACCCCGGGAGGCCTCTCCGCGGACTGCGGTCTATTCCCCGAAGACTCCCACTGCGGGCGGCTGCTGGGGGCCTGGAAATCTTGGAACCGGTTCCCCCAAGGGTCCCATGGTGGGGGAGCCCGCGTTGTAAGCGGTAAGTCCCACGCCGTCGGATGCTGTGGCCGGTGCGGTCCCTGGGCCTCCCACGACGACTGTTGGAACCAAGAGGTGGGCGGTAGGTCCCATGTGGATCTCTGCGGCTGGCCATAGTCATGACGCATCGCCCCCGATGCAGAACTAGGGTTCGGCCGAAACCCTTCAAAACGGGCCGAAGACCCAGCCGCCGCCGGTAGGGTTGATGTCGACATCACTATCGCGGATGACGGAGGATTAAACGGTAGGGACACCCCCACTGACCGAACAAACGGTCGACTGTAGGGCGGCTCCGGCTCCGGACGTTGCGTGCGGCGCGCCGACGGAAGACGATCATACTCGTCCATCCGTGATTCCAACCTTGCCATCCCTGCCAACATGTGCTCGAACATAACCTTAATCGGATCAAGGCCTGTCGCCTCGTCGACCGGGGTCAATACTGGATCGGTAACCACGGGCATAGAACACAAGGGCTCCGAGCGCCCTTCGAACGAACTTGAATCAGACATGAGAACAACAATGGAAGCACCAATTGTTAAGAGGAGTTCCCCCCCAACAAGTAAGGATCACCGACGAGGAGTCGACGTTGAGCACGATAGCGGCGGACGTCTCAAGCGTTCCTTGAGATCAGTTCCGGATTAGGGTTGCAGAAACTTAAAGAACAAGAAAATAGGGAAAATATTATGTATTTCGTTATGGCAAATCCTCACATAACTCCCTTTTATATCTAAGGACCCTAGATGATTCGACTCTCTTTTGCGATCCGGGAAAGAATCACCAAGAAAACCCGGAAAGGGGCTTATTGGGCTCGACCCAATTAATAATGCAAAATACGTCCAAACTAAAATAACAATATCCAAAACTATGACTAATACTAAGGAAATAAGATAAAGGAATAAAAATAACTAACTAAGGCACCCTCGTCCCCTGCTTCTTTATCGCGAGACGAAGTCCCCGTACCGAGTTATCGGCTTCGGCTGTCTTCGGGGTCGCTGGTTCAGCATTGGCACCTCCCTCGCTACTTCCTCGAATGCCGTCGTCGCGAACTCCTCCGCAAGCTCTTCCGTCCTCAGCTCCTCCGCTGGTTGCTGAGCTTCGGTCTCCCCCGTCGGCTTGTCACCTCTGGGGACCGGGATGACCTCCGTATCAGTGTTTCAGCCCTATTCCCTTTAGTTAGCTCGTTTGTGAACCACTTATACTCGGGGGCGGACGCACGTGGACACAAGGTAGGGCTTAAGCCCTTACCCAATATATTTTTTTTAATTTTCTACTTTCAAATTTTTCTATTTTTTGAAAAATCATGTTAAGCCCTTACCAGACAATGCTACTGAAGAACAAATTATCTTGTGATGAATAATTGTGTGGGGCTGAAATTAAAGAAGGAGAAGTAAAAATCTGCAGAAAAAAAAAATGTAAAAATGGCGTTTGACAGTGTAAGGAAGAAGATGAGTAATTTTAGAAGTGAATTAATTAATTATAAAAGTAAAAGTCAAACTTACCCCACTTACCCCACATTATATGTTGAACTCGTTTTTAACTTTTAAAAATAGAGAATGCATTATTTAATTTTATAAAAGTGCTATCACTTTTAAAAAGGGGCACACATTTTTATTAAAATTTGAGAAGAAGGGAGTTTAAAATTTTAAGTGGGTACACGGTTTTGAGACTTTAAAAAATCAAAGGAATACATGCAGAAGTGTTTAGAGTTTTAGAGCAGAGCGGCTGCGGCAAGAGGGTTTGAGTCTTTACAGAAATTAATATTCAAATTCTACATAAATTGTGAGGTAAGGAGTTTATTAAAGTTGTTAATTTTATATTCTATCTCTTGTCTTTTTAAGATTTTGATAGAATAGTTGCAAGTTAAAAAAGTTATAACAGTGGTTAGTTGCAAGCTAATATTTGTGAATTGTGATTGTCTAGTATACATAATACAATTATGTTATGTGGATGTGGGTGTTGATAGTATTTTACTGATATAAACTAATGAGAGGTGAATGGATGAATGACAGTTTAATTGTGTATATTGTGAAGGACCTGTTTTGAACTATTGATAACGGACGAATCTTATAACGTTTTCAATCAATGAGAACACGTATGATTCAGTTGCCACAGCTTTAGATGTAAAACCACAGCTCTGACATGTTTTTTTTATTAGATATATTTTAGACTAGTTCGTATTAAATATATGCATTTTTACCGTTGTTGTGATTGCGGTTTTTATATTGTATAATATTTATATATATATATATATATTATATTTGATTATGAAAAAATATATAATGAAGCTCAGCCCCTACACCCAATTTTTTCTGCGTCCGCCCCTGCTTATACTGAGGGGTATATATCGCTGCAAAATAAAAATAAAAGTTAGGTGCACAAGATGGTGGTGGAAGATACTAAAGCATGGAGTTGATTTGAGATGCTGAAATCCATACCATAAGCTGAATACGAAGATAGGACAATGATGTAGGCAGAAGCTCTCTTGATTGAGTACCAAAGAGGAGACGTGCTATTAGGAGAAAGGCTTACCTCCAAATCATTGATTGTGCAATGATGAATGTAACCAGAGGTATAATTGTAATACTTGTATCTAACAACATAGCCATTTACAGTTTTCTTATGCTGGCTATTTTCAGCCCAGTAGAGCACCGAAGTGAAACCAGCTTCATCTGGTGTAATCCACAAGATAATGACCCCTCTGCCTTCATGATCTCCTTGTGTGATGTGAACCTTCAAAAGCGGAACAAGCATAAGTTTGAAGCACAGAGATGCAAAATTGCATCATAGTTATAGAATTTCTTTAACTGCTAGACATTCCACAAAAGTAATTTGTTCTACAAAATTTTGCTAGCATCAAATCCATCTTCTGATATATCTCTAAAATAACACTTCTGATATATGATACTAGTGGATAAAATGTTTGGAAATGTCAAAATAAACAAATACTCCGTATATCCAATGTATGCATATCAATTATTTAATTCTAAATAAATAAATTATACCTTAATTCGGAATAAATGAAATATTATACACAAAAATAAAATATTACTATACTACATTTAATGGTCTAAGAAAATCCAAATTTCCATTTTTTCGTTATAAATAACTATTCGTTAAAATGGAAATAAAGTTGAATGGATAAGGTGGCAAGTGACAAATATGGGATATATATGAATTAAGCATTATTTATAAAATGGTGAGTAAGAGTCTAAAGACATGTCGACATCAAATAAAAATTAATATGTTCACATACGCGTGACTACATTAGCGTCATTTTTAAATTTTATCTCGAATTATCGAATTAATACTCAAACTAGAAAATACTCCCTCCGTCCCGAGCTACTCGCTCATTTCCTTTTCGGCACGGAGATTAAGGAATGAGTGTATATGAAAGTCAAAAATGACGGCTGTAGGTGAAAATTTTTACTAAAAATGGAAAGAGTGCAAGTAACTTGGGACGCCCAAAAAGGAAATACGTGCGAGTAGTGCGGGACGGAGGGAGTATATACTCTTATGACTATATCCTCTCATAAAATAACATTGCCTCGATTTTAATCCTTATCAATTTGAACCAAAATATCATTCTGATGATGATTGATTAATTAATTTATTTAATAAATTTAGCATATAGGACTATTACTTAGGCCCAGATCAGGCTTAATCAAGATTGAAAAAAAGGTCAGCCCAAATCGAACTTAACATGATCGTTGGCCCACACCTTGAGCCTATGGATAAAAGTCGGTTTATCTATTTTTAATAATAATGTTTTAATGCTTTTATGATGTCAATTTATAAGGAATTCGGAGTGTTTGAAATTTTATATTGTGAAATATTTGCTTGAATCTGCAAATTTTTGTAATACAATTACTAGGCAACTTAATATCAATGAAAGTGTAATCTGATGCAAATTCATATGTGAAAATGGATCCAAATTACGAGTCCTTACCAAGTATAGGAATGAAAATTTATAACATGACAAACTCACAATCCGATTAGCCATTAGTTTGAATAGAGTTGACCCAAAATCTGTTTGAGTACTGATATGATTGACTTTCCCATTTTTTCACTGGACTTTTATCTAATTTGTTTATTTTATTGGCAATTAATTTTTTATCCAGATTCCAAATTAAAAAAATATCCAAAAATCAATTTTTTTTCCTACTTAAATCCCCAATAGTATAAAAGAAATCCACATATATTATTTCAAGAAACAGCTAAGACTTGGACTTCCAAGACTGCTGAAACCCTGGGAATTCAATTTAGGGTTTCCATATGAAAAGAAAAACTAAATAATTGAAAGATAATTTATATTACCTCCTTTCATAAAAAAAATAAGCAAAGTTGAAAATGACATCAGTTTTAAAGCGCAATTGGTAAAGTAAGAGAGAGAGAGAAAATGTGGTGGAAGTAGTGTTAATGGATTGTGGGTTCCACATTTAAAATAATGTGTGGGGTTAGTATTTGTTTAAAATATTTTTATATTTAGAATTAGTCTAATTTTGGGGTATACTCCGAATAAAATTAATCTATTTTTTATGGATGAATGTTGTACTATTTATTCATCATGATTCAATTTTATTGGGAAGAATTCCTTCAAATACGGGTCAAACGAGAACCCATGGTGTCAATTCCTTAAAGTTTAAGCAAAAATTCATGAATTTTATATCTACTCTATACATACATACACTTATAATATTTCCCCTACATTATTACCAACCACCTTGAAAACACATTCCACAAATTCACACCCAAGCAAAATATGCTTTCAACCAATCACTTCCCTTTCTATTACATTTAGTATTTAGTATTAAATGTATATTAACCTGGATACTTGTATTTAGGTTAATTAGTTTATGTTTTCTACAAATTCCCTCTTACCTCCACATTTTTCTTTACTAATAGATAGGTAAGTAAGGTTGATTTTGATCCTTAATTCGGATGTGTCACGTTTGATGTGCACCGGTAAACTCATGTTAACCACATTTGATAATTTTGGTGCAATTCGAAACTAAGACATTTAATTTGGCTTTAGGAATACTACTTCATTACTGATGGGGTGCGTACTAAACAAGCCCAATAGCAATAACGGCCCATCAGCCCAAAGCCCAAGGAAGAGTATGAGTTCGGCATTACCAAAGAGTTCGGCCTCAGCCTACAGCTCGGTAAAAGCCAACCTATCAAGCTCTGCTCTCAGATCGGCAACCAAAGCAGGAGTATGAGTTCGGCATTACCAAAGAGTTCGGCCTCAGCCTACAGCTCGGTAAAAGCCAACCTATCAAGCTCTGCTCTCAGATCGGCAACCAAAGCAGGAGTATGAGTTCGGCATTACCAAAGAGTTCGGCCTCAGCCTACAGCTCGGTAAAAGCCATCCAATCAAGCTCTGCTCTCAGGTCGGCATCAAGCTCTACTCTCAGATCGGCAACCAAAGCAGTTCGGTCTCAGTATTCGACCGAACAAGGAGTTAGTGGACCCATACAGGATGTCCAACACACCCACTACCACGTGGTGTCAACTCAGGCCACGATCGTAGGCCATGACCTACGCTACATCCACGATCTTAGGCCATGACCTACACGACATCCACGACTTAGGGTGGTGATGCAAGCCACGATCTTAGTTCAAGATATAAATAGAACTTAGATCAGATAGAAGAAGGTTAAGCTCTCTAGAGATAAAACACCATATAGCAAATAGCAAGTTGGTATTTGTAAGCTGTAGAAAACAGATCAAGCAATACAATCTTGCCCTCCCTTCTTCCCGTGGACGTAGATTTACTTCAGTAAATCGAACCACGTAAATTCTTTGTGTCATAATCTTCATTCTCTACCAGCATTTACTAACGTCAGAAATTCGCGGATCCATCACTGGCGCCGTCTGTGGGAACCGAAGAACAAAATTTGTGATAAAGCGAATTTTTGATCCATTTTTTCCACCCAAAAAATGCATACCAGATCGCAGAGTACCCGCATTCCTGCCCGTGAGAACCAGGAGGAAGCCAATCCATCCCATAGGTCTGGAAAACAGCCTAGGGATAAATCCACCACCAGTTCTCATGGCGAAGGAACAGGCCGCTCCAAAAATCGTCCCACTGAGTCTTCCCAGCAGCCTGATTTGAATGAGGCTGTCAAGCTGTTCTTGGCTGAGAAGCAGGATGAGTTCTTAGCCTTCCTGCAAAAGAGCCAAGAGCCGAAGACGAAAACGGAGGATTCTCCTTCCTCATCCAGACATGAAAGTCACTACCGCAGTAGTGCCGTGTCTTCCAGGAAGAAGAATCCTCAACCCCGACATATTCCTGTTCTTCCTCGGTACCGGAATCACAGGAGAACTCAATCTCCTCCATACCGACGAGATATCGGATTCGCCGTGTACGGAGCACTGAAGACTCCGTTCTCGGACGACATCACCCGAACTCCCCTACCACAGAACTACCGAACTCCGTCGATGACTTACGACGGGCTCGTGGACCCTCACGATTTCTTGGGGCGCTATCAATATAACATGGCGAACCAGGGTCTCAACGAGGTCCACACGTGCAAGCTGTTTCCCGAGCTGCTCATCGGGAACGCGAGAAGATGGTTCGATAGCCTCCCCCAGGGCAGCATCAGATCTTACCGAGATCTAATGGATGCCTTCCACAGGAGGTTCTTTCAGAAAGCGGAAGCCCGAATCACTTCGGCTCAGCTGCTTTCCATTCGTCAAGGTCGCGACGAAAAAATCAGCGACTTTATGACAAGATTCCACAAGGAATGCCTGCAAGTAGACGGTCTCAACGATCTGCTTGTCATCTCGGCATTCCAAAATGGAATCCTGCCCGGAGCTCTCTACAGGAAGCTCGTTGAGTGCGGTCCGCAGACAGCTCAGGAAATGTGGGACATTGCGGACCAGTACTCCCGGGCCGATGAGGCAGACCGTCGCAAACGGTCGTTAGACAGCTCATCGTCCCGAGGAGACAGGAGGAAGCCCGATCAAAGCGATCAGGGACATCCTCGCCGAACTCCTTTTGGCGATCAGGGACATCCTCGCCGAACTCCTTTTGAAAGGATTCAAAGGACTCCGGTGCAAGACAGATTGGGACCCCGTCTCAATCCCGAGAAGCCGTCCGCTCAGTTCGTACCGCTGAACAAGCCGAGAGCGGAAATTTTCGAACTGCACTCTGACCTGTTCGAAAAGCCAAAGCGGATGACGAAATCAGCCGCGCGCCGACCCCAGGATAACTACTGCTCCTACCATCAAGACCACGGTCACGATACCGAGGAGTGCAGAAACTTGGCTGCAGGTATCGATGTTCTTGTGAGGGCAGGGACATTGAAAAAATACCAAAGCAAGCAGTCAAAGAAGAATAAGAAGCAGAGAGGTGCGAACTGCGCTCCTCAGGATCCGAAAAGGCAGCCGGATCCCGAAGACGATGACGAGCCGCAATATGATGGAGTAATCCTGACTATTGACGCTCTCCCTGCCGGGAAGACCAAGTCGTCCCTGAAGTCAGAGCGCAGAGGCTCCAATCGAGAAGAGCCAACGCATAAAAGGCTGAAGCAGGACGAAGTGATTACGTTCTCGGATGCTGATCCCGTCCCGGCCATCTCTCCTCACCAAGACGCCATTGTCATCCAAGCCGGAGTGGCAAACAAACTGATCCACAGGGTGTTTGTGGATACAGGAGCGTCAGTCAGCATTCTTTTTAAAGAGTGCTTCGACAAACTAGAAGTGGACCCAGCTCGGCTCAGCCCGGCTCCGCTTCCCCTGAAGAGCTTCGCCCAGGAGGACACCCGCCCTGAAGGTATTATCAGCCTTCCGATCACGGTGGGGAAAGCGCCTACTAGCTCCAGTACGATGATTGAGTTTTTCGTGGTGAAAGCTCGGTCCCCGTACAACGTCATCCTGGGAAGAGACTGGCTCAACACAGTTCGGGCCATTTGCTCCACTTATCACCTCACCATCAAGATCCCTACTAAAGGAGGGATAGCGGTCATCCGAGGTGACCAAAAGAGAGCAAAGGAATGTCTGCAAATTGCGCTTAGAAGTGCCGAGCAGTCAGATCGGCACCACCAAGCATAGCAATCACAGCAGCCGGAGTCAGAGGCAGTGACCGAAGTCATACCGGAGCCGAATTCGATGACAGTTCAGCTGTACGAAGACGATCCATCCAGAACGGTTAAGATCGGCTTCGCGGGAACGCCTCTACTTCGGGAAAAAAACCATCCAGCTCCTCAAGGAGTACAAAGACGTCTTTGCATGGTCTCCGTTGGACATGACCGGAGTGCCCTCCGAGGTAATCACTCATCGTTTAAATATTGATCCTTCGGTCCGGCCGATAAAACAGAAGCAAAGACTCTTTGCGGCAGAACGAAGTCAAGTCATCCATGACGAAGTCCGTCAATTATTGAAGGCGGATGTGTTATTCGAAGTGAAGTATCCTTCGTGGGTGGCCAATCCTGTCATGATCAAGAAAAAGGAAGGAGGATGGCGGATGTGCATAGATTTCACCGATCTAAATAAGCACTGTCCCAAAGATTGCTATCCCCTTCCGAACATAGATAAAAAAGTAGAAGCTCTGATAGGCTTTGAAATTTTTTGTTTTCTTGATCTATACAAAGGATACCATCAGGTTTTAATGGATGAGATTGACGCTTCAAAAACGGCCTTCATTACTGATTTCGGCATTTTCGCGTATAAAAAGATGCCATTCGGTTTAAAGAATGCCGGAGCCACTTATCAAAGGATGGTAGACAAGCTTTTTCGGCACCTGATTGGAAAGGAGGTCGAAGTGTATGTTGACGATATAGTCGTCAAGAGCAAAAGCACCTCGGAGTACGAGCACAACCTCAAGTCCACTCTCAACGTGCTCAAGAAAGCCAACCTCAAACTTAATCCCCAAAAGTGTACCTTTTTGGTAGATTCGGGAAAGTTTCTGGGTTGTTGGGTTTCAAAAGACGGACTCAAGGCAAACCCCTCAAAAGTTCAAGTCGTTCAGAACATGGCAATGCCGAAGTCCATACATGACGTGCAAAGGCTAACCGGATGTCTAGCCGCACTGAGTCGATTCCTTTCCCAAGCAGCCGAAAAGCAACTGCCGTTCTTCAAGGTGTTGAAAAAGGCACCAAAGTTCGAGTGGGGAGCCGAGCAGAAAAAGGCCTTTGACGAGCTCAAAAGTTATCTAGCCGAGCTTCCTATTCTCTCTGCTCCAACCGAAGCCGAAGTAATATTCTTATACTTAGCGGCATCGGATCAAACCATCAGCGCGGTACTTGTTCGAGAAGAAGGCCTAAAGCAGCTTCCCATCTACTTTACAAGCCGAGCATTAAGAGGTCCAGAAACCAGGTATCAACCACTGGAAAAGATTGCTCTGGCATTAGTAAATGCAGCAAGGAGACTGCGGCCATACTTCTATGCTCACAAGGTATGCGTCTTAACTGATCTGCCACTTCGGCAAGTGTTGACCAAACCAGGAGCATCAGGCAGAATCGCCAAGTGGGCTATAGAGTTGGGAGAGCACACAATTGAATATCTACCTCGGAAAGCCATCAAGGGACAAGCCTTGGCAGATTTTCTTGCAGAAGCGAAGTTCGATCAAGCAATTCCTACTATTGCCGAACAGAAGAATTCTGCCAATGCCGAACTAGCACAGCCCTTGGAATCCGAAGTAGAGCCGCCGGACTGCTGGAGCGGATTCGTAGATGGAGCTTCAAACAAGATGGGAAGTGGAGCTGGTATTTTACTTGTCGCTCCCGACGGACACGAGGTAACCTACTCACTTCGTTTCCTATTCCCCACTACTAATAATGAAGCCGAGTACGAAGCCCTCCTGGCCGGACTCCAGTTAGCGCAAAGTCTGCTCGTCAAATCTCTCAAAGTCCATTGTGATTCACAAGTCATAGTAAATCACGTGTTGGGTACAAGTGAAGCTCGTGACGAGAGAATGAAGAAGTATTTGGACAAAGCGCAAGGCATCAGCCGAAGTTTCTCCTATTTTCGGATAATCCGCATTCCCAGAGCGGAAAATAGCCGAGCAGATGCCTTAAGTAAGTTGGCCTCAGATCCGAGCTCAAAGGCGGAAGAATTAATGCATCGAAGCATTGATGAAGCCGAGGTACATTCAGTATCCGGCTCGCCGAACTGGATGACGCCGATCTTGCAGTATCTGGATCAAGGACAATTGCCCGAGGATAAGAGAGAAGCTCGGAAGATCACGTGCCGAGCTCTTCGGTACGAACTTCATGAAGGAGTCCTCTTTAGAAAGTCTTACCTCCAGCCGTTATTGCGGTGCGTAGGACCAGAAGAGACGGACTACATCCTCAGAGAAGTTCATGAAGGATAGTGCGGTAGCCACATCGGAGCCAGAGCTTTAGCTAAAAAAGTTCTGAGATGGGGATATTATTGGCCAACCATGGTACAAGAGGCAGTTCAGCTCGTCAAGAAGTGTACGAAGTGCCAAATTCATGCAAATGTCCCAAGGATGCCGCAGACCGATCTATACACTATGCAAAGCCCTTGGCCTTTCATGCAATGGGGCATAGACATAGTGGGACCACTTCCTCAAGCTCCTCGGCAAATGAAATTCCTTATCGTTGCCGTGGACTACTTCACGAAGTGGGTGGAGGCTGAACCATTAGCTACGATAACGAGCTCAAAGGCATTGGACTTCGTCTGGAAGAACATAGTGTGCCGATTTGGCATACCCCACATCCTCATCTCGGATAATGGGACTCAGTTCACCGACAAGACGTTCAAGAATTGGTGCCAAGAGCTGAACATTCAACAGCGGTTCACTTCGGTCTCCCATCCCCAAGCAAACGGACAAACGGAAGTAACGAACCGGATTCTGGTGAAAGGGTTAAAAGCTCGGTTAGAACAAGCCAAAGGACAATGGGTAGAAAATCTCCCTCAAGTCCTATGGTCCTACCGAACTACACCCAAAACCTCCAACGGTGAAACTCCGTATAGTCTGGTGTACGGCACTGAAGCCGTAATTCCGGTGGAGATCGGCGTACCCAGTCCCCGAACTCTAAATTTCTCCTCAGAAATGAATGACGACGGACTGAGAGCAGAACTAGATCTTGCCGAAGAAAGAAGAGAATTGGCGTGCATAAAAGCAGCCAAGCATAAGGAGCAAGTAGCCCGGTATTATAACCAAAGGGTGAAAAAGCTTCAATTTCAAGTGGGAGATCTCGTCTTGAGAAACAACGAAGTAAGCCGAGCAGAAAAGCTGGGCAAACTCGAACCCACATGGGAGGGTCCATATCGGGTGTCAGAAGTCCTCGGCAAAGGGTCTTATAAATTGACTCACATGTCAGGAGAACAAGTACCCCGAACATGGCACATCTCCAACCTCAAGAAGTTCCACTTGTAAGAGACAGTCCGGTCAGTCCGTCTCGTGTCTAGTTCGGTCATAGGGGTATGTGTTTTTATTTGTTTGTTTTTTACTTGTACCTTTTACCTGTCGTTTTTTAAAAGGTTTAAAGTCTTTTTCTTTCGTCTTTTTCATTTTTTCCCTATGTGTTTTGTCTCTATATGCTTGTCGTCTCTTACAAATGGTACCAAGGTATATCGTTCTTTAAAGACTGATCCCCTTTTTAGATCGATTATTAAAGACTATTGCGAGTCCAAGCTTCTAAGGAGGATATAAGACCACAAGTCAGCTTAACAAGCAGTCCGTCTGAAACGAACTGCAATAAGCCAACGATTGTGAGTCCAAGCTTCCAAGGAGGATACAAGACCGCAATTCAGCTTAACAAGCACTTCGTCTGAAACGAACTGCAATAAGGGAAAGTCCGATCCACGCGATAAACCTCGCCGAATTAGGACGACCAAGTTCGGTCAAAGAAGTTTACCTCATAAGACCGGGGACGACCATGTCTGGTCAAAGAGGTTTACTGCATAAGACCACTTCGGTTAACTGGGAAAGTCCGATCCACGCGATAAAACTCGCCGAATTAGGACAAGGGAAAGTTCGATCCCGGCGACAAAGATCGCCAAATTAGAACACAAACCAAGTCCGGTCAAAGATGTTTATTTCATCAGACCAAAGACGAGTCCGGTCAAAGATGTTTATTTCATCAGACCAAAGACGAGTCCGGTCAAAGAAGTTTACTTCATAAGACCAAGGACCAAGTCCGGTCAAAGAAGTTTACTTCATAAGACCGAGGACAAGTACGATGAAATTTTTTCGCTAAGCTGTAAATACAGTGTTAGAAGCGAAAACAAAATTTCATTTTTCAAATCTTGTTCGGCATACAACTCCGCTACCCTACAAAATGGCGTTACGCTATTACAAAGGACTATTCTACTGTCCAGGGTTGCTGAAGTTAAGCCACCTATCTGCAAAATCCTCTGGAAGCCGAGTTCGGTTGTTCCGAGCAGATGAAGAATAAGCAGGTCGACGAGATGCTATCCTCGACCCAACGCCTCTTCCCCGAGCCCGAGAAGTCCTAACACCTCGGCGATGAAGAGTCTCTGCAATAATCATCTGCTGATCTTGCTCGCTCATAGTCACAACTCCTCGGCGAATTTCAGTCCGTCCCTGCCTTGACGATTCCGGTTGCTCCTGAGCCCGTTCTCGTCTTGACGTTTCCGGCTGTTCCGGAGTTCGTTGTTGACTGGGAGTAGGATTTTGAACAAGGGAACCAGAGGTTTGATCTGGAGTGCGAGCATCTGTTGGCGCGATATGCCGAAGGAATCTTTCTATGGAGGGGCGCCGAGAAAGAACAATGTTGTACCGAGAAGCCCAACGCCGCAGTGATGTCACAACTTGTTGGCAAGCCGGGCTCTCCAGCACATTGTTCATACGGAGTACATGATATTCCTCCCACAGTTCGTCAACTCGACTCTGAACATCTGATATGGTCATTCCCCCGCGCACACGGATGTAATCCTCATACGCAGTCCTCTCAGCAATGGCCGTATTCAGCTCGGCCTCCAGATCTTTCTTATCGGACTCTAAGTCCTTGATATCGGCCTCCAGCTTCACTAAACGAGCCAGAAGCTCGTCATTCTTCGTCTGATCGGCTATAGCTCTTCTCTCAGCTTCGTCCAAAGCCGAAGAGTACAGCCGTTTCCAGTGAAGTATCTCCATCTCCTTGGGTACAAAGCAGCTATATTAGTTCGGCAGCTGTACCGAGCAGATAGTAAAATACAACAGGAATAAAGGCGAGTACGAAAAGCTATACGAAGACAAGTGTAGAGAATTTTTCATTCACAAGGAAAATTTTACACTAGGAGGGCATCAAGGCCATTTTACAAGGAAGAAACTAGACTAAGAGAAGGGAGACGAAATCATACTCCGCCAGCTTCGTCTCCGGCTCCTTGGTCTGGTTCAGCTTCTTTCTCCTGAACTACCTCAGCCTCGGCCTCGCATCCTGCCGGCCTCGCCTCCGCCTCCTGATCGGCCTCCTTCTCCGGATGCCCGGCCCGCTCGACTTCGGCCTCCAGCTCCAGCGGCTCGGCCTCACCCTCTCCGTTGTAAGTCGAAGCGGGTGAAACGGGTCCCACGGAGGCAAAGATAGCCTCCAGGTTCTCGTCCCGATCAGCTCGACAACTCCGGACTCGGTCTGCAGAAAGCAGGACCGAGGATGAAGCGAGCTCCTCAAGGAGCGGCAGATTCTGAAGCCGAGCTGCTATCTCTCGGCTGTACAGAGGCAGCACGACGTCGGCCCCCTGCTCGCCCTTATCGGCAATTAGCCTTACCAGGCTACCGACAAAGGCCGAGAACTGGCTGCTCAAAAAGAGTTTCTCCGTGTAAACACGGAGAGCCTCCCCTTGGGCAACCACGGCAGCAGCGTCCCTCCGTTTCGTCTGCTCCCGCTGGATGACGAGCTGGTTTTTGGCAAACTGAGCTTCATCCTGTGCCGAAATCCTAGCAGCTCTGGCCTTCTCAAAGTTAGCCTCAGCCTGTTCGGCCCGATGACAAGCAGCCGCCAACTTCCTCTGCATCTCAGCATAGTCATTGGACGCTTTGGAGAGTTCGACGGCAACGAGCTTGGAGAGCATATCGTTCCTCTGAAAATGAATAAAGAAAAAAGTCAACAAAGGGACCACAAAAAATACAGGAAAAAAGCAAGGCCAGAAAATCAAGAAGAGAATTCACCTCGGCGAAGTCCGTGGGCCATAAAAACGGCTCACAGATATGTTCCGAAGGAGGCGCCAAGACCACGTCTTTCTCTGGCGCTCTCGGGGGCTTCTGGGCCTTCCCCCTCCCCTTTGCCGAAGTTGACTCCGGCTTCTTCGGATCCGAAGAGGTTTTTTGCCTTTTCGGAGTCCTCTCGGCATCAGACGCCGAGCTGGTGGTTTTCGGCCTCTCCGGCTCCTTGGACTCCGAAGATTTTCGGGTAGCCTTGTTCAGCATGTACACTGCCAAAAAGCAAGAAAGCAAGGTTAGTTTTCTTCGTTAAAGCAGTAGAACATAAAGGTAAAGAAAAATCCTCACCCTCGGCCTCTTCGTCCGAAGACGAGATGTCGAACACGACGTCGCCCTTGACGAGCTCAGACTCCGTGTATTGTTTCCTAACTACGGGAATCTTGTTGAGCTCGCCATCGAGCTCGGCCAATGGTTCTAACCGAGGATGAGGAATCACGGACTTCGGCCCTCTCCAGGGGAAGCCCGGAGCCGCTGTCCTATTATAAAAAAAGAAGCGGTTTTGCCATTTCGGCCACTTGGTTTTGCAGAATGCCCTAAACGGCTGTAAGGGGATCAAGTAAAACCAAGATCCCTTCCTTTTAAATTGGAAAAAATTAAGGATTGCCCGCAGAGACAGATCCTTATCTAACCTACGGAGTTCGGCAGCAAAAGCCGACAAGTGCCTCCAAGAGTTCGGAGTCACCTGACCTAAAGGGAGTTGAAAAAAATCAAGAAGCTCTACAAAAGGTGGGGGAAGAGGGAAACGAAGCCCGCATTCTAAGCAGGCTTCGTAAACGGTGGCATAACCCTCCGGCGGGTCGTTAGCCCTATGATCATCGTCGGGAACCACCGCCTTCCCCCCAGGAAAAGAGTATTTTTCGTAAAGGGATATCACAGTATCCTTACTCAAGATACTGTGAAAATACTCTACGGTCTTCTCCCCGGATTCTTTCCGGCTAGAAGACCCCTTACCCCCTTTTCTACCGCTACCAGACTCAGACGAAGAAGAAGCAGACATGGTTCTTACTCTTTGAAAGTTTGAAGAAATCCTGAGGAAATTTTTGAAAGCGGAAGGAAATTTTTCACGCAAAAGATAGAGAGTGCAGAAGAAGCCAATAGCAAAGGTGTTCAAATGATGAAGAAAGGCGGTATTTATCAGATTTGGAAAAGATTTCAAATCATCGCACCGTTTCATATCCCACCTTTTCAGGATTCGACGGCCGGATTTTACTGTCGCATTTAATGCCGCATTTAATGCAGTCACGTGCAGGGCACGTCCCCTGACTTCAGCCTCCCCCGTCCCCTTTTTCAGAATGCCGAAGTGACTCGCTTCGCCGAAGTGATTCACTTCGCTTTTCGGGGGGGGTAGTGATGGGGTGCGTACTAAACAAGCCCAACAGCAATAACGGCCCATCAGCCCAAAGCCCAAGGAAGAGTATGAGTTCGGCATTACCAAAGAGTTCGGCCTCAGCCTACAGCTCGGTAAAAGCCAACCTATCAAGCTCTGCTCTCAGATCGGCAACCAAAGCAGGAGTATGAGTTCGGCATTACCAAAGAGTTCGGCCTCAGCCTACAGCTCGGTAAAAGCCAACCTATCAAGCTCTGCTCTCAGATCGGCAACCAAAGCAGGAGTATGAGTTCGGCATTACCAAAGAGTTCGGCCTCAGCCTACAGCTCGGTAAAAGCCATCCAATCAAGCTCTGCTCTCAGGTCGGCATCAAGCTCTACTCTCAGATCGGCAACCAAAGCAGTTCGGTCTCAGTATTCGACCGAACAAGGAGTTAGTGGACCCATACAGGATGTCCAACACACCCACTACCACGTGGTGTCAACTCAGGCCACGATCGTAGGCCATGACCTACGCTACATCCACGATCTTAGGCCATGACCTACACGACATCCACGACTTAGGGTGGTGATGCAAGCCACGATCTTAGTTCAAGATATAAATAGAACTTAGATCAGATAGAAGAAGGTTAAGCTCTCTAGAGATAAAACACCATATAGCAAATAGCAAGTTGGTATTTGTAAGCTGTAGAAAACAGATCAAGCAATACAATCTTGCCCTCCCTTTTTCCCGTGGACGTAGATTTACTTCAGTAAATCGAACCACGTAAATTCTTTGTGTCATAATCTTCATTCTCTACCAGCATTTACTAACGTCAGAAATTCGCGGATCCATCAATTACCAAGTTATTATATTTATGATAATCATTTTTATATAAATTACAATAATATATCCATTAATAATAAACGTAGATCATACAAAGATTAACGGATAAATTGTTTTATAATTCATCGAGGATCGATGAATTTTGGTTATTAAATCCTCCTCTATAAATTGATCAAATAAAATTTAAACTTGATGTAAACTAGTACTATTATTTTATGAATTTATTAAGATCATGGTGGATGCATCACTATGTTGAATGATTTCGTGGCTCTGAAGTTGAATCTCATGGGTTTGATGTCGTTTTTCAAATTCATATTTTCAGAGCAAATTCATCATTTTTATATAGATTTTAAGTCATTATGTAGTTCACAATTTATATTGAGGTTTCTAATGGAAAAAAGAACATGAAAATTAAAAAGTGGAAAATGTAAAGTTAAGAGAAGATTGTGAGATTCTTATATTCGAAACTTGCCATTCGGAATAGTGTAGGTGAGATGTCCAAATTCTATTAGCAAAGTATATAGCCACAAACTTTGTAATAAAAAATTAAGTCAGTTTTATCTTGAAGGTGTTCCATCCTTTTCTGTGACAATTACTGACTATGCTTCACTTCTTTAAACAAGACAGATAGTTAGTGAAGTAATCACATGATTAGTAACTGCAACTGCTACATTTCAAGGACTAAATGACTGCACGAGATATATGATTAACTTATATTTTCTTAAACCCAAATAAATTTTGCATTTCATAAATAGGGTCGCAAATTAAACACCGCTTTTATTAAGTAAAAGCCTCTATCAGTGATCTGAATTGCCTATCGACATTAAACATGATGCAAAAGTCAACACTCAAGGACTCGCACGTGCGAAGAGTACAAAAGCTTGTAATCCCAAGGGTTTGAATAGATGAGTTGTGTGACAATTAATATTGTTGATTATCATCAAAATTTATCTAAAATCATAATTATTTTATCCTATAGAAGATCAATATTGAATCCTCGTACACGCATCATCATATGGGAGGGCCACAAACACTACTATTAACTGCTAATGTACAAAGAAGCTTAATTTGATTTTCATTTTCCTAATCACTTTGTTTTGGAAGTTTGTATCATGAGCTATGGACCATCTTTTTCCTCTTTGTCTTGCCTTTTAAGCACTCTTAACCATCTCCCTCTTTAAATCTCCTTTCAACCCTTCATCTCTCTCTCTCTCTCTCTCTCTCTCTCTCTCTCATATTCTTGCTGGCTTTATTAGCAGATAGCATGCCTGAATGTCCACAAAAAGGTCACACACACAAACTAATTCATACATAAATGAGTGTAAGAAAATTTGTGTTGATAAACATGTCCTAATAAAAAACAATTGTGTTGCAGGGAGAGATTTGAGGAGATAAGCAAGAAGATCAAGAGGGAACTGGATGGCGCGGATCACCATCATCACCACCACCACCACCACCACCCGACCCTGGGAGGAAGGAGACACATGCTGGGGCATACCGGAACCCTAAACACCACCACCCCCTGCGCCGCCTGCAAGCTTCTGAGGCGGCGTTGCGCTCAAGAATGCCCCTTTTCTCCATACTTCTCGCCCAACGATCCCCACAAGTTCGCCTCCGTTCACAAAGTCTTTGGTGCTAGCAACGTCTCCAAGATGCTCATGGTAACTAAAAACCCTACTTCCCTGTTATCATGTTGCCATGATCTGCTGAGATTAATTCCTTTTACATTACACATGCTGCCATGATCCGCTGAGATTAATTTTAATTTGTTTTATCTTACACAGGAGGTGCCCGAGAGCCAGAGAGCGGATGCAGCGAACAGTCTTGTCTACGAGGCGAATGTGAGGCTACAGGATCCGGTGTACGGGTGCATGGGAGCGATCTCGTCTTTGCAGCAGCAGGTACAAGTCTTGCAAGCGGAGCTGGATGCTGTGAGGAATGAGATCTTGAAATACAAATACAAATTAGAAGAATCTAATATGCTTCCATCTTCTCATGTATCGTTGCTCTCGTCTGAGGGCGTTTCGGTTGCTGCGCCGCCTCCTTCTCCTCCACCGCCTCCGCCTCCACCGCCGTTTCCTCCTGACTTTAACAACATATCTACTGAAAATATAACATACTTTGGTTGAATTATTAGGCCCTTCCATTTTATTTTACCTCACATTATCGATCGTCAAGGAAGGGAGGAATAAATAGATTATTGGTGAATTTTTGGACTTGTTGAATGATTTACAAATATATCTATATATACTTACACTTGCTATCTACTATTTATTCTCTTTTGTGATTGTTAGTTCTTTGGTGTATCTTCTATCTCCTTTAATTAACCCCTTTTGCTAGGTAAGTAATCTTTCAGTTTGAATGTTCAGAACGTCTTACCAACGAAGCTGCGTCGCGTCATCGTTTACAAGATGGAGTTGAGCATAATAGTAAATTTCCAATGTGTATGTTGGGAAGCCTAAAAGGTGAGATTTTGCATATCTTTTCAATCTACATAGCTATAAATAAATAAAAATATAGGATGGATTTTGGTGGAAAATTTTATTTTGATAGAACTTAGGAAAATATACCTTCTATTTATGCAATAATATTTATCTATGATTAGTTTTTCATGTATTCCTAATTTCCAATCATATTATTTTCAGAGACAATCTTATGTGATAAAAATTTAATGGTTTATATTAGTTCCTAGGTCCTTGATTACTGTAGAAGTCAGATATATATGCCTATAATAATGCTTATATACATGTTTATGTTTTTGTATATATTACAACAATGCTTCATCACTTTATAATAGTTGTAGATCTTACAAAAATCAATGATCCAGATTAATTTTCAATCCCTAAACTAAGAAATTATTTTGTTTGATCATATCCTATAATAATTGATTTCTTTTGTAGTAATTACAGTAGGAAGATGGAATTACATTCATGCACATACATATATGCTGCGCGTATCCATAATATAACACACATCCCTATTAGCATAACATTTATGGATGAAATAGTTTAGTTTCATGCATCAAGAAATTCTAAAATTGTTAAATATTTCAGTATATATATTGGTTAGTGAAAGCTTTCTTTTCTATCGCTGTATTGAAAGAGGGGGATACCACATCAGTTTCAGTTGAGGGTCATTATATGTATTATATTATTTATAAGAATATTTATGTGTAGAGATTATAGACTAGGTAGAGCATTGTTGGGAAACAAAAAAAGATCAATTTATTGTACTTAAGAAGGGATGGCTTGCCTTCAAGAATTGTATTTTCAGCAACCTTTATTTGCTTATTTCTCACATTATAATATTTTTTGTTCTTTTTTCTCTTAGACACTAACAATGGCATAAAACTCAAATATACTCACATTAGTTAATAATGCAAATGATACAAGAAACAAATTCAAAAAAACATAACAAATATTTGTATGAGGTTTCTCCAAACATTGTTCTCTTACGAGATTTGAGTAAAAACGAGCTAGGGAGATTTGTACGAGAATGAGGGAAAGAGGAATTAAACAAAAACGGGAAACTTCCATGTTTATGTTTTGATGTATGCAAGTTTTTGTTTTAGTTAAAACATGCATATTTCTTCTTCTTTTTTTTGTTGCATGCATATTTTTGTTTTATCGCATGCATGATATTTTGCCAATTTCACCACTTTTAATTTTTTTTAAATTTTTTTTATATAAAAAAGGATCATTAATAGTTCCTCATCTAGTGCTAGACCACCTTCTTCTTCTTCTTCTTCATCAATTTTCTATGAACTCCCGACGATTTCCACCCACTCTAGCTGTAGCCCTCGTCCTCCGTTAGACCATTACCGATGACATTACATGATTCGGATTCTCAAGTTCATAACTTATAGCTAGATCAATTTTTTTCACTAATAAAGTATATGTATGTTCTCTCATTTAATTAATAATCACATGTCGTGTTTATTGCTAAGCCATAATTTATAAAACTCGTACTATTTAGAATAGAGGGTGAAAACGAGGCATGATTTCCCTACGACCAACAATAGTAGATGTAATATTGTAATCCCTTTCTTGACAGCTAAATATAACCATGTAGACATACTTGTATTTTCTTCTTCAATTTGGCGTGTAGATATCATCAACCTTTACAAAGTAGTAGTAGGGGAGGAAAAGGAACCTATAATTAAATAATTATGGCTTGTGGAATAGCTTATTGGGACCTTCATTTCCCTTCCCACTATACATAGGAAAAAAATATTTGTTTCATGAATAATTAATGCATTGAATTGTGATTACATGTGTATGTGTAAAGACTAATTCAAACATCTCTCACATGGAGATGGTGACTGAATTTGGTCCAAAGTCCAGATTGCTTGTAATTGTAGCATCATGCTTGTCTTCACACAATTACCCATGAATTTCTGTCTACAATTAGTTTATATACTCCTCAACTCATTTCTTTTCACTTTTCAGTTTCCAATTCATTCTAATACACCCCAATGACTGATCTTTGACACATCTAAGATTCACACGATATTGGCATCTTTTTATTGGTCCATATGTTAGTCTAGTAGTTAACCATAATGTTTACAAAAACGGACATATAAGTAAATCGATTCATAGTTTAATACGAAAGAGGATACATTTATTCTTTATAGGCCTCCTTTACTGTTGACTCTAATATGATCTATATAGGAAAGAACTGACAAATAAAACCTGAAAAATGAGTTTATAATCACGCTTGACTAAAAAAGAAATAAAAACATAGAAACCCACCCAATTAACTTCTAACATGTCTAAACATAATATCTGCAGCGGATATATGGGCCGGGATTGTCTACAATGCGCCAGATCGTTAACCTCGAGCTCTAATAATTTGATCCTCAATCATCTCATCCGATAGTCCCCATATTTTGAGTTGGTCTAGTTGATGGTGCGAAGCAAGACTATATTCGCCATTAGGCCCGAGCTCTAGGACTCGGTATTCACAATTAGTTGGGTTGACAAGGTCTTCAAACTGATCAACAGTCCAATTGAACATTTCATGAGAAATAGAAGAATAGTGATGCCATGTGAGACTACTATCAAATTCATTTCATTTCCAAATTTATTGGATTCCATGTCCCTCCATTGCACTTCAACAAAACCTGGAAAATAAAGGAATTTAGTTTATGACATTATAATAATTTGATGAAGTTGTATCAATGCGGAATATATAGTCGAAATATCAATTGAATTGATCTTAGATGAATGTAGATGATCACGAGATGAGGTGTTAAAATGTGCATAGAATGACTAAATGAAGAAGAAATCAATGAAACACTAATTTTTTGAAAACCAAAATATTCTTATTAATCAAATTAATCTGATTTCAAAACAATAAAACCAGCTATTTGTAAGTGGTTAGGAAACTTTAGCTATGGACTCAAAGGAAATAAAACAAAGTTAAGAAATAAAAAATAACTACAAAAAAAGCAGTAAATTTCCTTTTTCGATTCGCGCCATTATGACATTATTTTCTGTATAGACAATTTTGGCAGTTTTACAAACCTCTCTGTGTCCACCATTTAAAGAGTCATTTTGCCATTTTTGATCTCCACGATTTATAACCCACTTGCTTTTTTTTCACTTTTAGTATGCGGACTCCACATTTCACTCACTCCACTTTTTCTCCTTACTTTTCTTCACAAAAGCAGCCAATTTCTTAAAATCTGTGCCGAATCAAAATGAGTCTTTAAATGGTGGATGGAGGAGTAAGTTTTTTCTCTCTAATTAAGTTAGTCTCATTTTCCGAATAACACTTCAACCATTTTTTTTCTTCCTCATTACTTAACCAATTTTGCATCAAAACATATAAGACTATTTTTTTTATGTACGGTGGTAATAGTAATAATTATGAGAATAGAGAAACTTACTAGAAACCCTGTCATAAACATCAGCATCGGATTCACCATAAGGAACTCTGTAGAAGAACCTCCCATAACTAATCCTTTCTCTCCTAATCTTCCTTCTCTCCTCCACATTCTGATAATTCCCACGATGTTGTTCCTTCAATCTGCACTCTTCTCGAACTCCGGTGATCCGATCCTTCTCGAAGCTTCCACCTCGGCTGATGATCTCCTCCGCTGTCTCCCTAGTTCTACTCGTCGGAGAGACGTAGAACAGAACCTCCCACCCTTCGTTTTCCGACACGATCTCCTTTATTCTGCACCCCGTCGCCTGAGCTTGCTGGCTGCCCTTATTGTTCAGCTTGATCTTGTGGTTGGGGATGCGTTCGAGGACGGCTTCGTCCTCTTCCACCTCAGTCTCGCCGTGGCGCACCAGTATGATGCGCTGCGGAAAGTGTTTCACCTCCGATGAACGGTGATGGTTCGACATTTCGATTTGTGAGAGTAGGGATTTCAGTTTTGTATTAATGCCTTCCTCTAGTGAAATTAAAAACAGTTAACACCGTCCAAACACATATGACTGAATGTATAAAATCGTAACGTGAATGAATTTTTTTTATAAATATGCAAGCTTCAAAAATTTTAGCAATATGAAACATTTTGTATGAATCGTGTATTCACCCAATTTTTGGTATCTAGGTTGGAATTAGTCTCGATAGTAAAGAGTCATGTTAAACTATTTTAGTTTAAGATGATTAAGCTAATCTTGGTGATTATTTGGTATGTTTGATAAGTGATGCAGATGATTTAACTTCTTGCATGTTTTGATATGCAAGGTACGTATTGTGTTAATATAAATGGACAAAATCATATCAACATGAATTCATATGAAGTGGAGAGTACTTAATTAAATAATCAACATGAACTACCATGCTTAGAGTATCAAGGTGGTTTAATAAACATGAGCAATAGTGTGGGCAGGCTCGAGCAGGATTAATAACAAGGGCGTTTTGTTAATTTTTCTGCAAACTAAGCAATAAGTAGAGTTATGATAAATGACATTATATTAGTGAAATATAGCATTTTAACGTGAAATGTTTATGAAGATTTACCACTATTGATGAATTTTGAGTAGTGTCTATGTTAATTGTCTCTACTGTCTGTTAAATATATAGGCGCAAATTGAGCAATAAATTTGTGATAATTATAAATACTATAGGTAGAATTTGCAATCTAGTTTCTTATTTGTATTGGATTTCTCTAATACAATATATGTGATATAGGTAGAATTTGCATTTTACTTTCTAATTTGCAGTAGTCTAATACAATACATAAGGTAGAATTTGCAATAATACAATTACTAGAATTTGCAGCTTAGTTTCAAATTTGCAGTATTAGATTTTTCCAATACTATGTAGTAGTAAGTAATATAAATGAGATTTATTTAAAAAGGTCCAATTGACAAAATATGAACTACATCAGAGTCCTTCATTTTAAACTTTTAATTAATTGACAAAATATCTACTACTCATTTTAACTTTTATGTATATAACAAATTTAAATCATCAACAAATAAAAAAAAAAGAAAACTAAATTCTAGTGCATAACCAAACACCAAATCTGATCACTGGATCAATAAGTCGACCGTCTAGATTATATATTTCATGTAGTATCATTTTGTAATATATTTAGGTCATTATAGGGGTATATTAGTCATGAAAATTTTCTATTACGTACATATTGCATGTTTGTTGCAAAGGATTATATCAGAGAAAGTAATGTGATCCATTGATTTTGGTGTTTGTTCAATTTTTAATTAAACAATGAAAATAATTAGATCACGAGAACAAAAAAAGTAGTGTAACATTTCATATCAAATTGATAAGTTTTTTCTTACTCCATTAAAGACAACATTTCAAAGCATTACAACACCTCAAAACAGAATGGAGTTGGAACTACTTTCAAACAAAATACTGCAAAACATAAAACATCCTTGACAACATAAATCCAAACATAAACACCACTATCACAAGTCCAACACAAGAGATCCTCTATTTTTTTTTAAAAACACGCTTATCTAATTATTCCCTTCGAAACCCGATCACAAACGACACCCGACCAGATTCGAAACAGAGGAATCCAAACCGACACGAATCAGTTCTTCCTCCTGCAATTCTTCCTGATCTCCCCATTCGACCCGGTGAGGGGACTAATGTCGCCCATCCTGATCATGGCTGCCGCGAAGTCGGAGGTGAAAGAGCCGGGGCTGTTGCTGTAGGCCTTGACCGTGGAATCCGTGGACCCGCCGCTGAAAAGCTGCTGGTCGGAGTGGAGAAGGCCACGGCGGTTGACGAGGTTCTTGAAGTAGTTGTTGTCGAAGCTGGTGGGGCTCTGAACATCTAATGGCGCCAGATTGTTGTCGCCTGAGCCTTTAGTTCTGGGGCAGTTGCCCTGCCTTGTCCTAGCAAATGACGTGTCGATGCTTGACTCGTTGTAGACACGAGCCCTGAAGCTCGTGCATCTCGCCTGTCCAATCGTGTGAGAACCTGTGTTTCAGGAAATAGAACTCGCGGGGTAAGACATAGTGAAAAGATCATTGCTAGCATTAGAAGGTATGATCAGCTAGGACTGGTTGGTTAACAGATAACCGACTTTAACCGGTTAACTGAAAACCAAAACCGGATAACCGAATACCCAGACCTAGTCTAAGCACATTAATGAAAGAAGGAACGAACCGGAGAGAGCAACCAAGTCCTTGGAGGAGAGGCCGAGCGCGTTAAACCTAGAGATCAAGGCATTGAGATTTGTCGTCGGCTGAGGAATGCCGTTGTTTGCAGCAGAAAGGCTAGTTGTCTTGGCGTCGCGTCTTCCGAGTTTCACGTTCCAACTAGGCCCTCCTAACTGAAGCAGAGAAAATAATACAACATATATAGTTAATTTAAATGCAGCTCAGTTGGTAAGACACTTATAATATTTTTTTTATTTTTATGAAGGGCGATGCAAGAACTCACGATAGAAACAGAGTCGCGAGCAGTGACGGCCAAGATATCAGCGCAGGAGACAACGCCGGGGCATGCCTTCTCCACGGCGGACTTGATGTCGTCAACAACGTCGAAACCTCGAGCTGAGTTCCGATTCGGAGTAGCGCCTTTCTCTCCTCTCATGGAGGAGGTGTCGTCGAGGAGAATTGATCCATCGCATCCCTATTCAAAAATGGACACAATTGTTCAAAATTATGTTAATTAGGTAAGGGTTGGGACAAGAAAACGGTATTAGGTAATTAAAAATGGTCATGACGATTGATGACATGTCAAACCATAAGTGGTCCTAATCGACTTTTGTTTTAGCATGTTTTATAAATTATGTCACAACATAGCCATGTTCATATTATTATACAATCATAGTATAATGCAACATAATAATCGCTTGTGTTGACCAGACGTTGACGTGTACTCGTCACATATGACTCACAGAACAGAACAACACTTTATATGTATTGATGTCAAAATAATCAACTTAACTTAATAATTCCCATTTCTGCAACATGTCTATTTTGTCACATATAAAAAAAATGTGGACCTAGCCATGATCAAGACTTACATTCACGAAGCAGTCGTGGAAGAAAAGGCGGAGGAGTGAGGCGCCCATCCGGGCCTCCTTTTGGATGGCGGAATGGACGGCAGACCTCACCGTCTCGAAGAGATTAGGGCAAGATTTTGAGTAAAAATCAGTGGAGAGTTGAGCTGAGGAGGTTGTTACCAAGACAAGTAACATTGCCAAAGTGATGGATGCTTTGAAAGAAGAAAATGTAGCCATTGAAGAATAAAATTTTTCTTTACTAGTGAATTGGTTAAAGGGAGTAAGTGTGGTGTGCAAAGTTGATGAAATCTTGATGAATTTATAGATAAATTTAACAATGCTTTCTCTAGGTATTGGCTTGGGCAGGTTACCTAACTCAAGACTCAATTGCATGGGAATGCAACTTTTTTAAAAAAGAATTGACGACATAAAAGAATAAATATTAGGTGATTAGCTTACTAGGATTAACTAACCATTGAACATATTTGTCAAAGGTAATTGTTTATATGTACACTGATTGAAAGATTATAATATTACACGCAGTCAATGACGGGTCCAATATTTTATTATATTATGAGACACTATATTGATAGAGGATATGACCATTTTGTCGTTGGTAAAATGTTTCTAAACTAGTTTAGTTGGTACTTATGTGATAGATAAATTTTGTGAATATGTATACGTAGAGATATGCAGAAATAGATAAATATCTGCAGTAAGTTTGAGGAATTTTAGGAATAAAAGAATTCTTAATCATCTTATATCAAAAAAATAAAACTTGTTCATAAATACATATGGTTCTATTATATGCAGAATGCCCATTTATCTGGGAGTAAATTCAAAATATTAAATTTAAATCATCATAATCATTGAATTTACTCTAGTATAATGATAGTCGACAAAGATACTTATGTTACATTTTTTTATGCAAATTTCTTCGTATGAAAATAAGCAGTTAGAAATTTGTTAGAAGGCTCATTTGAAAGAACATGACGCGGTATTCGGTGAATTGCATTGGCTAGTGTAATCTAATTGACTTTTCTCTTTCATTATTACTATTACTTACTTCACTCACTACTTACTCTAGATTTGAGATTAGTTATCGAGTTGATGAGATTGTTACGTGACAATCTTTGTCAAAAAGAAGAGACTAAAGGGGGAAAAGAATTAAGCATATCGCAAAGAATATAATGGTACAAATGATTTGGTTAAGAGATAGTATGATATAAAACAACTAAAGAGACATGTGGACTTTTACGACATGAGTTTGAGATTTTTGACTTTCGTTTAAAGGAGTGCGACTATTTCAAATTTTAGATAACTTAATTATTAAGTACTCCCTATTAATAAAATTTTACTATAGAATATTAAATTCTAATTCCTCATCATTAAAGTTTAGTTAATTAACAGAAATAGTATAATTACCATATGTAATGATGAATCACTAAACTCAAGAGGGTGTACATTAAATTTTTAATTATTAAGTCCTAATTAGTAATATTTGAAATAACTTCTTATTAATATCTAATTATGCTCAACCCCAACTAAACCATAATTGAAAATGCCCCCATTTTCTTTATTTATTTTTTAGTTTGATATCTTTTACATTTACTTTTCATAAAGTGAATTTTCGTTAACTAAACCATAATTGAAAATGCCCCCATTTTCTTCCACGAAAAACATTAATTGCACGCTACAATATTAGACTGCCTGTGAATTTGAGCAAAAATATAAATATCACAATTTACTGTATATTCAAACAACGTTCATACAATACAGACAACACGAATTCCTCTAACAAGGCAATCAAAGAGAAATCTAATTTTTTAAATATGATTCACTTTTTTATATGATTTGCAGACCATTATACTAAAATTAGTAAATTTACCTAGCAAGGAAAATAAAAAAATCGATTATAAATTACCATGACATACGATAAAACTTTAAACATGAGTTTAAATATCAATTGTAGGGACCAATTCAATAACGAAGAAAAAAGAAGCGAAGAAGAACCGTTTAGAAAGCTGCATAATTTATATGGGACAATATTTTCTTGAGGTTCGGTAAACTGCAAACCAATAAAATAAATGATCATCACTTCAATACCCATTTAATTAATTACCTTTTGAAAATTTAGTTTGTGATTAAACTCATGAATGATTGAAAGTTTAGAGCCACGATGTCAAAAAGTTAAAACCGAGTGAATAATAAGATAATTAATGAGCCACATAGTTTGACTTTGTAAAGTTAGTAATCAATCACATTTCAAAATTTACAACATAAGTTAGAGAAGAGATAATCATAGGGATCATAGCTTAAATCCTAGGCCTTTTGATATATCTAGTTTATAAATTATGTGAATTTTTACTTCTAGCTTATCTTAGAGTTTAAAGTTAGGAATTCACTCCATTATCGAAACTCAAAATTTGGTTAGAATATTTGTCAGATGGTCTGTAATTCGTGAGTATTAGATCGTGATCATTGTTAATGAACTTTGATCCATATTAATTCGGATTTCGGGTTGCTTAATTGCTTGATTCGTTTATAAACAGGCCATAATTTTCTCTTTTAGTCAAACTGAATAGCAATCTTTATGGATAAGCGGGATTGAATTGACTAAGAAGTTGATTAACTCTATCACAATCAGTTATAACCAACCAGTTCTTCGATTAACTGGTTGATACTCCAATAATGTTAGGATTGTCAATTGCACGTCTATCACAAAATCATGACGATGAGCACATCTGCATAGGTTGGAATCAACACATTAATTCTGTTGGAGTAGTATCTTAAAGCATGGCTTTAGATAGTGAGGAAAAAGGCGAAGTATAGATCAACTCTAGCATTATTTGAGTTTGGGTAGTAAGGGTAAGTTAGTAAAATCATATCTACTTTTATTACTATTTAAATAAATAAGAGGCTATGGTATTTATGGGTATTTATGAGTATTTATTAATGCTCGTATACAAATAAATATGAAAAGATAATATCAAGGGGATGTAGCTCAGATGGTAGAGCGCTCGCTTAGCATGCGAGAGGTACGGGGATCGATACCCCGCATCTCCATTTTTACGTTTTAAATAAGTCTTTTTAAAAAGTTAAATAATTCAACTATATTTTTAGACACTTCAATTCATTGTATTACACTACTTAATAATATCACCTCGACTGATATCAATTACAATAACCATCCGAGGAATGCCAAAACAGTTAATTACTATAGGTTAATTATCTTCATATTGACACTAAATGTAGCTAAAATATGGAAGTGGAACTAAAAAAAATCCATTGAATTATTTGTCGGTTTATATGTCTTATTACTACTACTATTTATTTATTGTTAAAATATTGATGTTTCGCAACACAAAATCTAGTAGTACTCCTATAAGGGCATCCACTATAGGGAGCGCCGGCCGCGGCGGACTATAGTGGGCGACAAATTTTTTGGGGCGGAACATCCTTCGCCGACTAGGCAGCTAGGACGCGCCGATAGGCGCGCTTGCCTATAGCACATCCGCCCGAAGCGGCGATCCGAGGTTTTTTTTTTTAATTTTCGACATTTTTAGATAGAGGGGGAAGATTGGAGAAGGAAGAAGGAGAGAAAGAAGTAGCAGGTAGTACACGTTTTTGGAGAGAGAGAGAAGTAGCAGGAAGAAGGGGCGTCAGTAATTTTGGAGACAAATCCTTTAAATAATTGACGATTATTTAAAATTAACTTTGTTTTTTTTAATTGTTCGTTGTATAATTTTACTGTTTCCAATACAACGAATATTTGGTCCCAATTACCTCGTTTTCTAATTATTTACATTCCGATAATATTAATTATAATTGATTTAAAATAAACAAAAAAATAAAATGAAAAGTGGCTAAAATTTTTGGGGCTATTGAAAGTGTTCACCTTATAGCTGCAACACTTTTTTTATGGGAGCGGACAAACAAACTGGGGCTATGAACAAAAAAAATAGCGTGCTATTGAAAGTGTCCGCGTTATAGTGGATGGTCTAAAAGAACTCTTATCACAAAATCCTCAAAAATTGGTGTACATATCTCTAGATGCCCCCACGGTATAAGCTTTCCAAACCAAGGGCTCTTCCAAGTGCATCCCACTTTGAAAAGGTTGAAAATAGTGAAATTATTAAAAAAAAAAAAGAATCTGGGGACACCAAAAAGGACACAAGTTTATAGTATTAATAAGATAATTTATTGGCTAGTGGTTTCACAATAACCTGGGGGCTATTTCATCTCCTCTATAAATACCATGGCTCATCAACACTTCCTCAACACTAAAGCACATTTACATATTTTCCCATTTGAGGTTTCAGCAGAGTTGTTGAAGAATATGGAGGCTGTGCAGTCTTGGATTTCCCAACACAAGCTCACCAGCATTGGTCAGTTCATATTATAACTTTCTAATTATATTCATATATATAGTAATTTCACAAATTTTATGCTTAATTACAAGAGTTTTTGTGGAGTGCAGGCACAATGTGGGCTGCAGCAGTTGGTGCTTCAGTGGCTCATAGCTCGCGTGGTCGAACCCCTCTTAAGCCGAGCCTTAGGCTCATTCATGCCAGGTATCATTAAAACAGTCGTCTATGAAAAATATTTATGTTTTCCATTTTTGTCTGTTCACCAAAATTAATTTACGTCTATTTGTGGCCAATTTTGCTTTAAGATTTGTGTCGTCGTCCACTTCTCATACTATTTTTTGTGAACGAATAAGCTAGTATTTGAACAACTGAATTACGAAAAGTAAATATTTTTATATATGTAGTATTTATTGATATCTTGAGATCTCATTTTAATCATAAAGGTATTTTGTGTGAAACAGGATGCATGCACAGGCCTTGACATTGGCAGTGCTTTCGGGGGCAGCAACTTACCATTATTACAATGAGAAGCGCGCTCAAAAAAGAGCGACTATTCCCAACTGAAAAACGCGACTTCATACAAGGATTTTATCTGTTTTCCGATCCTTTTTTCCTTTTCGTATTTGTATGCAATAATTAATGTATATACATTATAATGTTGAAGGAATATTAATCTTCTTCTTTTATGAAAACTTAATCCAGCATTTTATGGATAAAGTCGACCTCCCTTGAACAATTCACTAAATTTGAATTACTTTGATCATTTTTGACACATTTAATGAATATTATCACTATAACACTACTTTGGTAGAAAAATAGACCTCTCAATATGTTTCAATAGCATTTTCAATTTTATTAATCATATAATGTCGTTTCATGAGTAATTGTGAATTTGTGACGGGTAACTAAGGAATTATTTATTCAAAAACTCCTTAATTTATTAATGAGAGGAAAAACATAACATTTTATTATGTACTTTATTTATGGCAACTCAAACTCCAGATTTATTAGGATAATGAAATATTGAAATGTTTGGAAAGTTTTTTTCTACACTCCAGAAAAATCCACTTATTTTCTTCTTTATATTCTTCTCATTATAGCCCTCTTGTTGTGGTCACTGTAAAGGATTTCTGAGAATCTAGAGAGAGCAAATGGAATGCGCTTAATCTTTGTAAGAGAATCAAGGTCTCTCTTTGGGCCAATAATTGTTTTGATTTTGGGCTGCTTCAATTAATTTGTCCATTTTATAATTTTGGGTTTATAAGAAAATGAAAACCCACCCCTCAGTTTTAAGCCCAAATTCTCCTAACTCAAGGCTGCGATTTTCGACTTGCTAGAGATGTTAATATTTACTACTATTTATTATAGTTATAAATTCAGCTTACTTAAATTTGTGGTTACGCGGCCACGGTTCATAATTCAACTATAACTATTTGAATATGATCTTTCAAAATTGAATCTATGGAAAGAACAAATCTAGGATAGAATCAAATCTATTCTAAAATGATACTATTAGATTTGGATTTCCTAATTAATCTCGATTAGTTTTTCATTTCCAACGCATATACTACAAAAAAATTCTATATATTTTCTTCCTACTCGAGTTCTTGTACAGTGGAAGCCTTCCAAAAGAGAAGGTGGAGAAACACGTTTGCTCGTTGGCGATCGCTGCAGACAAATACGAGATCCCTTTATGGTTTCATATTGTATTTTTATTTTTACTAACAATATTGATTTTATTGGAGAGGAAGCTTGATTTATTTTGAAGAATTAACTGCAACAGATAGGAGACATAAACACCATAATATAACTAAGAGACGTAAACATCAGACATTAAAAAGGATAAAAAAAGTGAATGCATACAAACTAAATACAAGACAAAAATAACTCCATGTATAAATTGAAAATTCCAAAAAAACTGAAAAATTATTAGCACTTAAAACCAGAACGTAAGAGTCACTTTATATCTTAAAAGGATTTATGAACTTCAAGTAGACCATTTCTTATTTTGGATGTGCCTCCACTTGGGTGTACAGTTCATATATGTCATATATTTATAGTTTAAACAAAGTATTCTGATCATCCTTTAAAACCTTTTCATTTCCTTTTTTATAACCTTTTAACTTTAAAACCTCTTCATTTCCTTTTTTATAACCTTTTAACTTCCCCTAGAAAAGCATTCATTGTATTGCTTAACTCTAATTTAATGCTTAATATGAAAAACGGGAGGGGCGGATCCAGGACCTGAACACGGGAGGGGATGAATTAAATATTAAAAAATTAATATAATTTTTAATAATAAAATTAAATAATATATTAATTAAAATATAAAAATACAAAAGTAATACTCCCTCCATCCCATATTACTCACACTTTTCATTTTAGATCATAAATTTAGAATTGATTTTTTAATATAATTAAATTAGTATTTTCAGCATAATGAGAGATTACTTAATAGAAAAATACTTAATTAACTTAAATATACTAATTAAATACCATAATTCTTAATTAAAATAAAAAATATTATAAGTAGTTCGAGACGAGCTGAAATACAATAGTGCAAGTAACGTGTGATAGAGGGAGTATTATAAAGTAAAATAGTAAACATGTAGACTGTATAAATATTTTAAATATTTATTTTGATATACAAGTAAAAATATATACTAATAAATATCACATAAATTAAGTATTTTATTAGTAAAATGTATCAAATAATTTTTAAAAATTATTGAAATAAAAAATAAACAGTACTCCAAGTATAACAAAATAATACTCTATAAATTCATAAAGTATTTTAATGATTTGATTAGGTAATAAGAAGTAATATGAGTTGATAAGATAAAGAATGAATGGTTAAAAAGTAGAAAAAAAGCTCAAAATGAGGTTTGATCCTTGAACCTCTTAGTTAAAAAACAAACAACATAACCGCTGTACTACTAACTTCGATTTGATATAAATTGAAAACTTATACTCCCTCCGTCCACGAAAAACAGAGTACATTTGCCATTTTTTGTTGTCCACGAAAAATAGAACACATTTAAAAAAAATGGAAAGTTTTCAACAACTTCTCTTCTACTTTTTCCCCTTCTCTCTACTAAATACTAATAATATGGAACCCACGTTTCACTTAAACTACTTTTCTCTTACTTTTTTCCCTTATCTCTTACTAATAATGTAGACCCCACATTCTACTTACACTACTTCTCTCTTACTTTTTTCCATTCTCTCTTACTTTACCAATTCCACATTAAAACCCGTGTCATTCACAATGTGTTCTAATTTTCGTGGACGCACGGAGGGGGAGATTTTTCTATTTTCGACTTGACCATAAGGGATATTTAGACGGAACAATTCTTTTTTGGGTAATGCATGTTAATGGAATTCCATTTTAATGAAGAAGTTTAGTTGTATTCCGACTCAGGGAGTGACGCACAACAGTTATGCGTCGTTATTAATGAACGACGCACAACCCTTATGCGTATTTGGTTAATGACGCACAAGGGTTATGCGTCGTTCAAAGACGCATAAGAATTATGCGTCTTACCCTAATGACGCATAACCCTTATGCGTCACACTGGTAAGCATTCCCGCCTGTCACCCGGGTGACCCGGGTTCGATCCCCGGCAAAGGTGCATAATTCTTTTATAAGAGTAATATCTATTTGCCAAAAATAAATGTTTAGAATAACTCATTTTTATCAAATACTAATCACTTAAAAAATTGCGCCGTTGCCGGGGATCGAACCCGGGTCACCCGGGTCACCCGGGGAAATGCTTACCAGTGTGACGCATAAGGGTTATGCGTCACTAGGGTAAGACGCATAATTCTTATGCGTCTTTGAACGACGCATAACCCTTGTGCGTCATTAACCAAAGACGCATAAGGGTTGTGCGTCGTTCATTAATAACGACGCATAATTGTTGTGCGTCACTCTCTGAGTCGGAATACATCTAAACCTCTTCATTAAAATGGAATTCCATTACTAGACTAGAACAAATGTAGAAAGAGCTCATATTTAGACTCGCCGGACGGCTGGGAAGGGGCGGTCGGCCTCTCCTGCCCCCCTGGATCAATTGATTGGGCCATTATATGTTTTTTTTGGGTTTATAAGAAATCATGAAAAGCCTTCAATTTTAAGCCCAAATTCTCTCAACCAACTCTCATTCTCTGAACCCACGGCTGCGATTTGCGACTCGCCGGAGAGTGCCGCCGACACCTGTAAGTCTTTGTAATAGTATGTCTTTGCGTATCCCTTTTCTTCTATAATTCCATTCTTTAGATTTTAAAATGAATTAGTGACTAGTAAAATTATTTTCATTGAATTAGGTTTATGTGTTAATTTGATTGAATTAAAATTACAGATAAGTTCTAGTTAATAAATTTATTGGTAATGGATTGGATATTTAAATTATTGATCATAGGTACGCATCAATAATTATTTAAAAATTTATATATAATAATGTTGAATTGTCAACTTCAAGTACTTCAGTCTTCAGATAATAATAATAGTACTACACGTTTTATGAATCAAAAAAGAAAACATTATTTTGTGATAAAGATGTTGGACTAGTCTTATTGCTAGGCATTGATTTGTGACTAGCGTCAAAATTATAATCTTGTTAGCCAACGAAATTAAAAATGATGAATCCACCAACAATAATCTACCGTTTTCATCACATTGCGTTAAGGTAACATTTTGATTTTGAAAGTAATAGGAGTAATTTATAGTGATTTAAACAATTGATGTGTGTAATAGGGTTAAGTAAAGGCCTTGAAATTGATGGAGGAGATGAATCGGGAGGAGTTGCTAAATGAGAAGATAGCTTACTTAAGTGGCTTTGCTAACGCTTTCAAGGATCAAATCCATACTGATATTCTGCTCATGCCCGGTGACAACGAGCCCCCGATACCCGCCCATCCATGGGCGGACCCATGTGTATTGGGGGTGGGGCTTAAGCCCTCAATGAATAATTTTTTACAGTTTTTTTCTACTAATTATTTTTAAAATTTCGTCAAATTTAGTGTAAATTATAATGTAAAAGCCCCTACAAATTATCTAAATTACTCAAAAATATACTTTAAAACAAAATTTATAAATCTCAGCCCCTATCATTATATATTTTTGCGTCCGCCCCTGCGCCCATCGAGCATTATTGGTATGTAATAAAACCTGACAAATAAATTTACGGTTCCTATTTTCTCTAGCCAACCATTTACACTAAATTCATCCAATGCTCTTGATACCTTGGAAATATCCAACACTTTGTTAAGGGTGTTTCCCTTAACAAGCACCGGCGGCGAGTTCGCTCGGTGGTGGAGATAAATTTCCGGCGACCAACAGGCTCGGTGGACGATTGCAGAGTTTCTGTGCGCGGGAGTCGCTACCGTCGGGCAGATAACTCGGCGATTGATAGAATACTCCAGCGTCCAATTAGGATCGGCGGAGGGAATCCAAAATTAGGATTGGAAAACACCCGTTATCTTTGGGGGAGAAAATATTTCATTAATTGATTGAATAAAATGATAACAATCTCTCATATTTATAATACTCTAATACTACTACCATAACTTATTGAACAAGAAACAAATATCTAAACAAATATGGAAAAGATACGATAAATTAAAATGTAACTAAACAATTGGGGAGATAGGATCGTATCACACTTGCTCCAACCAAAACCTTAAAGAAAAAGTCCTAAGCTTCATTGCAAGAAACATGGAAGATATACTGTTCACACCCATCTTTGATGCCATCGCGCTCAAGAATCCTCATCTGGTTACGCAGATCACACGAGCATGCTTCACAGATAGTAAAAAACGAAAGAGTGATGTTTTGGTTTGATCCACATTGAGGCGATCCTGTAGTTCGTACATGGTGGGCCGGTCGGTCTATACATTTTTCCTTCCTTTTCTTTTGCATTATTTGCGCTCTCAGTTGAAAGTGAAGAAATAAATAGCTGCATGAAAACAATGAAATGAAGAAGACTCGATGTTTTAGAGAAGAAGATCTTCAATGATGAGCTGGCAGTTAGTTAGTTGGTAGTTAGTTAAAAGAGAGTTAATCGTCTGTGATCAACTCCATGCACCATTATGCACTCTAGCTACGTCTTAGCTCTTCCAGCCATAGTATAAATAAGTAGCTAGCTATTTCTCTTTGAATGGAATTCATAATTCTGATCAATAAAAATATCTTTTCCTCTCATCTCTTTATATCTTCTCTATATTGAGAATTGATTTGATATATGTTTAGTTTTACAATTTCTACATGGTATCAGTGAACATCTTTTAAATTCCGCATTCTATCTTTGTTTCTGTGATGGCTCGCGGCAATGGCGGCAACGCCGCTAACTCCGGCAACGCTGGAAGCAGCGGATCATCAAACAATTCTACTTTGGAGGACAATTCCAGTCCATATTACCTTCATCCAAGCGACAATCCTAGTTTGCAGCTTGTGCCTCAGGTTTTAACCGGATCAAACTACATCAATTGGAGTAGATCTGTGACTACAGCTCTTCTAGCTAAGAATAAACTACCTTTCGTCAATGGTACTCTTCTTCGACCGGATGATGATCATCTTCTCCTACCGGCATGGATTCGATGCAACAGCATGATAGTTTCATGGCTACGAAACTCGATTTCACCACAGATATGTTCCAGCATAATGTATCTGGAGAATGCCTATGAAATATGGCTGGATCTACGTGATCGCTTTTCTCAATCTGATTCTGCTAGATCCTATCAACTTCGACAGCAAATCATGAATCTCACACAAGGTCAGAATGATGTTAGCTCTTATTTTACTAATCTGAGAATAGTCTGGGATGAATTTAAGCATTTCCAGCCGATTGCTTGGTGTACATGCTCCAATTGCCGTTGCAATAGCGCTCGGCGATGGCAGATTTCTCAAGAGGAGGATTGCACAATGCAATTCCTCATTGGCCTTAATCCATCTTTTTCTCAAATCCGATCTACAATCCTCTCTATGGTACCTTTACCATCACTGTCAAAGGTCTTCTCCATGGTTGTGCAGGAAGAAAGACAACGAAATATTGATCAAGCCTATATTTCTCCTTCTCATTCTTCAAGTGAACAATTGTTTGCTGCAAATGCAGCTTCCTCATCCTATGGCAGAGGCAGATTATGTACTCACTGTGGTAAAACAAATCACACTATTGATCGATGCTTTGTCCTACATGGTTTTCCACCTAGTTTTGGAAGAGGCAGAGGAAAACCTACATTTAGAGATTCTATGCAACCTAAATCAGTGAATTTGGTGGAGGATAACTTTGCTGATTATAGTGATAAACAATTCACTAACAATGCTACAAATTCCTCTGTTACAGCAGGTTCTATACATTCAACCATGGAGCAATGCCAACATCTCATGGCTTTACTGCAGTCTCAGCTTGGCATGTCTTCCTCTCCCCAATCCACTTCAGCTCCACCAGAAAACATCTCTGCCGCACTCATACATTCATCCACCTCATCACCTCAAGTTCCAACTTCACAATCACCTCACTTTGCTGGTACATTCTCTTTCACTCCCTTTGTAGCTAATGTTACTGCTCCTAATTCTTGGCTAATTGATACTGGTGCCACACACCATGTATGCTGCAATCTATCATTGTTTGATTCATCTTCCCCTGTTAATGAGACTTTTGTGAATTTGCCTAATGGTGAAACAGCCACTGTGACACACATAGGCACCATTAATCTCACTTCTTCAATAACTCTTTCCTCTGTCCTTTGTGTTCCTTCCTTCACTTTCAATCTTATCTCAGTCAGTTCCTTAACATCTTCTTTACCTTGTGTTGTGAATTTTACTCATGATTCACTCACAATTCAGGAAACTTCACAGGGGACTTTGATTGGGAAGGGTAAACGTGTTGGAAATCTTTACACACTCATTGTTGATTCTGGTATCATTCCTACTGTATCTGCTGTAAATGCCATTGTTTCTGTTGATACTTGGCATATGAGACTAGGCCATCCTTCCATAAATAAACTCAAATGTATTTCTGACATTTTGCATTTGCCAAATAAAAGCTTATCTGTTTGTGATATCTGCCCTATGGCCAAACAAAAACACCTCAGCTTTCAATCTTCCAACTCTATAGCAGATGCTCCTTTTGATTTGATACATTGTGATGTTTGGGGCCCTTTTAATCCTTGCACATCACAGGGCTTTACATACTTCCTTACCATTGTTGATGATGCTTCCAGATTTGTTTGGATTTTCCTCATGAAACACAAATCTGATGTTAAAGACATTCTCATCCAATTCTTTAACACAGTCCACACTCAGTTCAATAAAAAGATCAAAATGATCAGAACCGATAATGCCCCAGAATTTCTTATACCCTCCATATACACTCCTTTTGGAACCATTCACCAACACTCTTGTGTGGAAACTCCACAACAAAATGCTAGAGTGGAGAGAAAACACCAACACCTTCTAAATGTTGCAAGAAGTCTTCTCTTTCAATCCCATTTACCTAACACTTTCTGGGGAGACTGCATTCTCACAGCAGCATACCTAATAAACCGAACTCCATCTTCTGTTTTACCTCATAACACTACACCATTTCATATCCTATACAATAAAGAACCTTCATATTCCCATTTGAAAGTGTTTGGCTGTTTGTGCTATGCTTCAACCCTTACTAGAGGCAGAGACAAGTTCTCACCAAGAGCTTCTAAGTGCATATTTTTGGGGTATCCACCTGGATATAAAGGGTACAAACTCCTTGAGATTGACAGCATGCAAGAAATCATTACTCGCAATGTTGTCTTTCATGAGGACATTTTTCCATACTCACACCTCACTACATCAAATTTCCCTGATTTCCCAACATCAGCCTCACACAATCTTTCAGCCGCACATAATAAAGAGCCTTCTTCATCCAATAATCCATCTTCTTCTTCAGAAATTAACCAGCAATCAACCTCTTCCATCACCACCAGGGCTGGCAGAACAATTACACCACCAGCTCATCTAACTGATTACTTATGTAACTCAGTTTCTTCCACTACTCCATACCCAATTTCTTCCTACTTCACATTATCAAAACTATCCCCAGAATACCTTCGATATGTCATTCTGATGACTGCAGTGTTTGAGCCAGCCAGCTATGCTCAGGCAGCTCCTATTCCAGAATGGCATCTAGCTATTCAAGATGAACTAAATGCTCTCAAAAAGACAGAAACTTGGTTTATCACAGCTTTACCACCTGGGAAAGAACCTATTGATTGCAAATGGATTTTCAAAGTGAAGTTTCATGCTGATGGAACAGTAGAACGATATAAGACAAGGCTAGTTGCTAAAGGCTATACACAATTGGAAGGTGTAGACTTTCTAGACACCTTTTCTCCTGTAGCTAAACTCACTACTGTGAAGTTTATGCTAGCACTAGCAGCAATACATAATTGGGAACTCAGTCATCTTGATATAAACAATGCCTTTTTATATGGAGACCTAGAAGAGGAAATCTATATGAACATACCTCCTGGGCTGTCTGTTGAGGGGGTCGACTGTGAACCAGGAACTAGACTTGTTTGTAGACTCAAGAAATCTTTATATGGTCTTAAACAAGCTTCAAGGCAATGGTACTTAAAGCTATCTCAAGTATTGAGTGGATTTGGACTTCAACAGTCAGCCTCAGACCATTCATTCTTCTTCAAGAAAGATGGTGCAAGATTCTTTGGTATAGTGGTTTATGTAGATGGCATATTAATAGCCACAGATGACAGAAAGGAGATTGATAACTTCAAAGAATTTTTAGCTCAATATTTCAAGTTCAAAGACTTGAGCATTCCTAAATATTTTCTGGGATTGGAAATTGCTAGAAGTAAAGATGGTATTCTTGTTTCTCAAAGAAAGTATGCCATGGATCTGTTGAGAGATGCTGGTCTTCTAGGCTGTAAGCCATCTTCAGTTCCTATGGATCCCTCAAAACAACTGGGACAAGATGCAGGAGAAACAATGAAAGAGTCTTCAAAATATAGAAGATTAATTGGGAGACTTCTATATTTGTGCATCACAAGACCAGACATAACCTTTGCTGTCCATAAACTCAGTCAATACGTATCTAAACCTTGTGAGGAACATTGGATAGCAGCTGAGAAAATATTGAGGTATGTGAAAGGAACACCGGGACATGGATTGTTCTATTCCAGGAAATCAGAATCTTCTTTGAGCATATTCTCGGATGCTGATTGGGCAGCTTGTCCGGATACTAGGAGATCAATGACAGGGTATTGCCTATTTCTAGGAACTTCTTTGATATCATGGAGAGCTAAGAAGCAACACACTATATCAAGATCCTCAGCCGAAGCTGAATATAGAGCAATGGCTCAAGCTTGCTGTGAAGTAGTATGGGCTTCCACCATTTTGGCAGACTTCGGAGTCAAAATAAGTAAAGCTATCCCTCTGTATTGTGACAACCAAGCTGCGGTTCATATCTGCTCCAACCCAGTCTTCCATGAACGAACAAAACATATTGAAATAGACTGCCATACAGTCAGAGAGAAGTACTTGGATGGGATTATTAAACCTATGCATATTCGAAACACTTTGCAGTTGGCTGACATATTTACCAAGCCTTTGGGAGTTGCTGCCTTCCAAGGAATGTTGGACAAGATGAACTTTAAAAGCCTATATTGTCCATCTTGAAGGGGGGTGTTGAAAGTGAAGAAATAAATAGCTGCATGAAAACAATGAAATGAAGAAGACTCGATGTTTTAGAGAAGAAGATCTTCAATGATGAGCTGGCAGTTAGTTAGTTGGTAGTTAGTTAAAAGAGAGTTAATCGTCTGTGATCAACTCCATGCACCATTATGCACTCTAGCTACGTCTTAGCTCTTCCAGCCATAGTATAAATAAGTAGCTAGCTATTTCTCTTTGAATGGAATTCATAATTCTGATCAATAAAAATATCTTTTCCTCTCATCTCTTTATATCTTCTCTATATTGAGAATTGATTTGATATATGTTTAGTTTTACAATTTCTACATCTCAGTTGAAGGGAAGGGAGATAGTGCACCAAGGCGTTCACTAGAGCCAACATAATCTTCTTCTCCATGGCTACTTGTGTAAACAATTTTTATTTTGAGATACACTTGCGCTTTCATATTATTCATTTTCTGATATTTAATATCTCATATTTGTCTCCATCATTTACTTGTACTATTTTTTTAATAATGATGTAAAAAAGTAGACTTTTGTTCTTGGACAATGAAGTATAAAGGATTGACTGTTATCAGAACTTGTTCACCATGCATGTTAATTGTGAGGTAAAGAGTAGGCAAAATAAGCCCGGCCCAACTTGCTAACAGGTTAAGGGCTAAGTTAGGCCCATAAATTATATGCTCGTGAAATTTTGGGCCCAAATCCTAAAATGATGAATATCACATTGGGTTGGGCCGCCCCAGCCCGATGCGAAAGTTGTGCACTGCAAATCGAATTTCGAGGCTGATTAGGTCATTGTTTGCGATTCAACGGATTTTCGTGAACAGCCCAACCCTGCTTGTTTTTCGTCCCAGCCCGGCCCGATCTTTAGCCATCTCTATTCCTCAGTGCATTTTTTTGCACCCACCAATAATAATATAATTGTCCGACATTTTTTTTCATCCAATCAAGTGTGTATAAATGTATTCTTTTCTTTTTTCTTCAACATTATAAATGTACTAATTGATACAAAAATAGAATAGCATATCTACCTCACATATTCATGCATCTTCTGTTTTTCGAATAAAAATAAATGTGGAGCTGGCCTTCATTAACCTTATCGAACAAAACACGAATGCTTCTGTAATATTATTATAATTAAATTCTACATTTTATTCCTCTCAATTAAAATAGACAAAAAAGCTGGAAACCGTAACTTCTTGTTGAAGGTATAGTACCACAACTATGCACATAAAAGATGCTTGGAAATTCCCACTTTCTTGGAGTTTTTAGGTTAACTAGCAATTATTCTTTCACGATTTTGTTAATGAAACAGAGAATTATGTTAATTGATCGTGACAATAATGTCAAGAATCCGACAAATTTTGACAGAGGTGGAAGCACTTCCCTCACCAAGACGATATGTATGCTAGTATTATACTATATTTAAATGCTTTAAATATTATTTTAAACTAGTGAAACCGTATCCTACTAGGAAAAATTCTGAGGATTTTAATTTCAGCAAGTTATATGTTGGAAATAAAATAAAAAACTTGATGAATTCTCTCTTGAAATTGCTAGGGAATTTCCATTAATTAATTAATAATTAATAATTTGCATCAAAATTACAAGTGATCTTTGATTACTTGCATTTTCACATCCCACATTCACATAGTTAACTTCCCAATCCACCCACAATAGATAAATCTGGTGAATTTTTTTTTGGCCACCAAATTGGAAATTATAGATATTTATAGATATATATGGACCATCATAATCAACTTTAACATATTTCTTCATTACCCAATGCTTTCACTCCAATTCTTGATGGTGTTTGTTATTGTTCGTTTCACCATCTGTGCATCCATGCTCTCCTCATCTTCCTCATTCTACACCAAAATAATGTCGTCAATATATGTATCATTTCAATATATTAAAACCAAAAAATAAATTTTCTTACTTCTCCTCCAAGAGCTTGTAAATGGAAGCTGTCTGCACAGGAAACCCTAGCTTCAAGCACATTAAGCCCGAGCTCTTCGAACGTCGCGAGTATCAATACGAGCAGCCCCGGGCAGCTTCTTCCCGAATGCACTTTTACTAGGAAACCCTTTTCTAGGGTTTCAACAGAAACTCTCTGCAAATATATATAAATATTAATTATTACATTAAAATATTATTTAATATGTGTAGGAGGAAAAAATGTTACAGGAGTTGAACTCTCTGAGGTTGATATTTCTTCATCCAATATTTCCACTTTGTGTTTCAACTCTTTGATGTAGTTTGATGCATCAAGAACGATTGATGTATCATTCATCTGCCAAGATGGAAAACCCAAAGTCAATTACTATATCAAGAAATTGTTTACCTAAAATAGATACTATTCATATCAATCAAGAATTAAAAGCTACTTGTTCATTTCCACATATGTAAAAAAAAGAATCAAAAATGGAAAAACTTTAGCTAAAAATTGATCTTATAATTATTGTGATGAGAAACACGGGAATTACAGACGACGTGTAAGGCGGTGTGTGACAAATTTGCTAACATAAATATAAGCATGATTGGATCAAATAAACACAATTAGGAGATGAGGAAATTAAGCAACAAAAATTGATCGAAAACACAATCACATAAAAGTGAGAAACACCTTTTTGTATAACCAATCAAAATGAAATGAATAATGAGCAGAGAATTTACAGCATGAGAGTGAGTGATGGAACGGAGAATCTGCAGCTTATCGTGAAGAGCAGCATCTCTCTTGTGCTCTCGAGAAACCATTGCAGTTTTGTATATTTCTTCTTCTATTTTTTTCCTTTGGTATTTGGAAATTCCATTGCTTTGAGGCTTTAAAGAGAAGGATGCCCTCTCAAATTAGTGTCATATTTTGTTTGCTTCCCACATGACCCCAGCCTCACTCTCTCTCTCACACACACTCAAATTAATAAATTAAATCAAATTAGCATTTTGTGTTTATTAATTGTGTAGTATTTGTGTGCATGAGTAATTAAGGAATGTAATTAGATGTAAGCAAATTATGCCGCTACTATATGATTAACAAGTAAACTTTTTCTCTGCCAAGAAATCAGAAACTAAAATAAAAAAGAAATTATGTATATATATATCATATGTGTGTGTGTATTGTCTACCTGTGAAATAAAACTTTGGTTTTACTATATTGTGGCAGTAATAGCAGCAGGGGTACACCATGATTCTGCTATACTTTGATTGGCTCAATTTGTACACATGTGATTTCTGTATAAGTCATGAGAAATCTACTGCCACTTTAGCAAGAGGACTATGGATTTTACAAGTCACCCACAATTTTTTGTATTGCAATTCACAAGATATATTATTTTATTGTCCTTAGTAGTGAAAAAAATCGAGATTTATCTAAATTAGTTGAAGAGGTTAGGTAAAATGTAAATGTTAATTTTCTTTTCTTGATTATACAGCTAATTGAGAATTCTGTAGTAAATAAAAACTGCAGTATCATTTCAACATTTAGTGATATTTTTCAGATGTAAATTGGGGTGAATATTGAAAATGGCAGGGTCCTTAAATTCTGCTGCGACAGAGAAATAGTTTGGGGATTTTAGAATATTCCATCACCTCACCACTTCATAAAATAAACTGAGCAACTATGGCGAAGGAAATCTTTTTTACTATACTACACCAGTCATATATAAAAGTTCTAATAGTGGTGACATTGATTAAAAGTTTTTTAATACATCGGAAATAAGTTGAAAATATTGACGAGCATACTCTAGTATACCCGGATGCATAGTACATGTGCTGAATTAAATTTTAATTGTGATTAATGAAGTCTATTTAGATATTAATGAATTCAATTAGGGTGGATGCACGGTGCATCCAAATGTCTAATTAAGCACTCGCATTGCAAATGAATTTACTTCGATGGATACCAATAGCATCTTGGGCGAAGCATGCATGCTAAAGTTGCTGACGTTATTACATAGGATATAGAATTAAAATTAAAGTTATGAATTATTTTAATGCAAAAGTATTTTACTTATACAAATTACAATCATTTTCAGTTATTTGATTGTAAAGATCTAGTACAATAGATGCATTTTGGTTGGATGAATGCAACACCTGGCCTGAATTCCATTAGGGAAGAAATTTGAACTTTTATATATTCGTATTTTATTCAAATACGATGCAATTAATCACTATTAGAAAATTGGCTTGTAATGGCACTTAAAATTGTCACTAGAAAATTACTGTGCTGACACTTCATCTATAATGGCACTTGATGAAGTGCAGCACCGGGTACCTGTAGTAAGAGGTAGTGTGTAGATAGTACATCTATGATGACACTTTTTATGTTGAAGTGCAGTAACAATATATTATAAAGTGCAGTGAAAAGCTAGTGTGTAGATAGTACATCTATGCTGGCACTTTTTATAAAGTGTGATAAAAAAAGTGTAGTGAGAAGCAATTTTTCTAGTAGTGAATTTCACTGTAAATTCATTAATTTTACACGAATTTGTAAACTTTAAACGCTGAGTGCACTGTAAAAAGAATTGTAGATTTATCTTAACACATCCTTATATATATATACACTACAAGAGTGGGTTAAGTAAAACACATTGTTATCGTGAAAACACAAAAAATTGAAAACACCGCATTTGATATCTAAAATTATCGCATTCATAGTGAAAGTAATTTCACTAAAGCTGAAATTAAATTAAACTTTCGCATCATAAAATATTCGAGCTCTCGTGCTGCACTCGTCCATCCAGTATCGAAATGTATTTACCATAGATCTTCACTGTCGAATTGATTATCAAAATGATTTTTCGTTCTTATTTTAAATATAAATTCTCATTAAACACCTCTCTCACTCTCTATATATATTGTGGTGAAGCAAACCATATCCCACATCGGAGAATGAACAAGAGTTGCAAGCATATAAATGGACTACCCCAACTCCATTAGTATGAGGCCTTTTGGGGAATACCCCAAGAGCAAAACCGTGAGGGCTTTGCCCAAAGCGGACAATATCATACTAATGTGGAAGCGGACAATATCATACTAATGTGGAGTTCGGGTGTGCACCACCGGTACCCAACATATATAAATATTAAATATGAATTATATAGGTATGATTACATGTGTATAGGAAAAAGAAAGATGTAAGTTGACATGTAATATATAGATGAAGTGAGTAATTGATGAAGAAAGGAATCAAGATGTAAGTTGACATGTAATAGTTGAAGTGAGTAATTGATGAAGAAAGGAATCATGAGCTCGTGATCATGGGTTGGATTGTGAGGGTGAAACACATGAATTATTATGGCCGCGTGCACTTATGTATATATGTATGCACATTTGTTTGTATGTAGATAGGAATTACTAGGAGTATTATTTATCGAAAATGGTGAAGATGAAAAATTGGATGTTAAATTGGATGGGTCCAAATTGTCATCACGGGGAATTTGGAGCTCCCTCTCAAAACAGCCGTCATCTTTGTCCTCTCCAACTCTCTCTCTCTACACGTGCCACACTATTTATCTTCCTTCTACAATTTCCCAAAAAACATCACTACATTTATCCTAATTTCCTCGTTATATTACTCAATTATTACTACCACACTTATATCCATCTTATTATTATCTTCGGCAAGTTTCAATAATAAGGATATTATATCCATCTTATTATTATCTTCGGCAAGTTTCAATAATGTACTTCCCACTGTGTCCCTCTGTAATAGAGACGTTTCATTTTGAGCACTCATTTTGGAAAAATTATAATAAATAGTTAAAATGCAGAGAAAGTAAAGTAAAAAAGAGAATAATATAGTTAAGAGTCTTCTCTGTATTAATCTTTCTCTTATTTTACATTTTCTCTATTTTAATTATTTATTATCATTTTTCCAAAACGGGTGCGGAAAATGAAATGCCTCTACTACAGAAGAACGGAGGGAGTATATTTTAGACAGAAGGATTTGAAAGAATTCTGAGTAGCTAGCACATGCAATCAAAGTTTTTTTTTTTACTTTTGATAATTTTATGCTTTTAAATTGCAATTTAAATATACATGATCTTGCTTAACCTCTGTTGAAATTAATATCACTTCAATTCATGGAAAAGTACACGATGATATTTCTTGTTACCTAATTAATTGAAGTTCATATATTTTACACGTGACATGATTGTTGATAGGATTAATTAATTAATTGGCAGTATAATTACCGTTACATTCTGGTTTGGCTCGTATCCTTCAAAATTCAACTTCAAAATTTGAATGACGAATCACTACGTTTTCTAAAATTTGCAATTATCCCAAGATATTTTTTCAGGCGAATGCGATACTGAGTTGGTGCGTGCACACATACAAAATTTTGACGATGTGGATGATAGTGGTGTAGAAGTGTATTAATGCGGCGACGTGAGTAACTAATTAAACGATGTCATTTTGAGTCTCGGAAATTAAAAGTAATGAAAAAAACAAATTTGGTCAGATGGGACAACTGAAATTTTTTGAAACTTTGTGATATGTCGTACAAACTTAATTATTTCATAGGCAATCAACCCTTGTTAATATAGATATTGACATGATTATGCTTCACAAACTTCTGTTGAATAGAGTACGATGATGGTGCACAAATTTGTAGCCCAAAATCCACTTCATTCTTGTCTTTGATTAGGTTTAAGACTAATTTAACATACGTCGTGGAGATCCACTTGTGTATGGAGTTCGATGTGTTAGTTGGTTTAGAAATGGATTCTTGTGCGGACGTATTCAAGGCATTTTTTTAATTTCTTCCATACTTTTTTACGATAGTGATCACTTTTTTATTTTTACTTAGTTCGAGCTGGATAAAATAATAAATGTCAACTTTCTTAATAATGAGTGGCACGTTTCTTAATAATAATTTATTGTCACTTTAATGTGTTTGCATTGTGCGAACGCCCTCAAACGAACATTTGGAGTTTAGAATTTAAGATGCTACATATGTCAATTTAATTGTTTAATTAATTCCATCTACAAAAATTTCATTACAAATATATTATACATACATATCAAACAAGATTAAATTGGGGCTATGTTTTGATTTCAAAATTTTATGTCTAATTAAACAAAAATATTTTACAAAAGATAATCAATTCGGACAGTTAGAAAACAAAATATATAGTACAAATATCATGTGAAAATATAAATCATTATGTCCCACTGGAATAAAATTAATTACACTAAAAATATTATGCAGTTACGTTAATACCCTCTTATCTTTATGTCTGGTAATGCATCATATATTCCTCTATGCAGACGGAGCCAGACAATTCACGTTGGATCCCAAGAACATATATCTTGTCTTCATCTTCTCATACTATTCTCCAATATACGACCTTGATCGCAGGGAACCGTTGGCTAGCCCAGCTATAGTCATGGCTGATGAGAAGGAACAATCATTCAAGCACAAGGGACAACAACGAGCTTGCCCTACACACCAGTATCATTTTTTTATTGACTACCTGTGAATTCATTTGTTCAAACAGTTCTCATTAGTCATGTCAATTCATTTGTTTTTTTTATTTTAACATTATGTATAACTATTTTACTAATTTACAACTGTAGAAGGGAAAAATTATGCATTAGGAATGTAGCAATGCCATCAATTTGACCTCTCTGGGGGAAATGTGTAATTTACAATACATAAGCAGTGACTAGGCCAACTGTTAATTTGTTTATCTAAATCGATAATTAAGTCACCTATTTATTGTGATAATCGAATATCATCATTAGTTATTATTCTCGGTGTCTAATTAATCAAATTATATCTGGAAGATTTGATTTATTGTGGGGCCAATACTTTTGCAAAATGTCACATTAATTTTGTTGTTTGTAATTTTGTATCACTAGAATATCGGATTGTGTTTTAATAAAATTTTACAGCCTGAGAATTTAAAGGTCTCCATCAAGATGTGAAACAAGAACCTCGTATTTATTTGTGATTGGTAAATGTGGAAGGGTAAAACATAAGAAGTGATCTCAATGCCCTATAAGATTGATCGAATCCAAAAATTGATGGTGAAAAAAGTTTATCCGCTAGACTAGTTATATAAGGTTTGAAAACCCTAATACCCGGAAAGGACACAAATAGAAAATACGAAAGTTAAATAAAATCCAGAAAATAAAATGATGTTTTTGCTTATCAAACGATGTATGATGACCAAAATTCATTCATCCAGCACGTTTCGCAAGTCCAATGTGAATTTGAAGCCATTTCAAGACTGACTTTTTCAGCTTCGTAGACTCAAGCTATATTACAATTCCAATGTCCTTGAAGAATTACATCCACACATATATATTGGCCAATACAATTTTTTTTATGATGCTTTAAGTTAGCATATAAATTTGGCCACTATTTTACGGAATTATTACTATAAAATAAGTTTTCAACTATTGAATGGAGAATTATTTTATTGGCGTGACTGCATGATATCTTCCCATAATTTTAGGGTACCATCAGCAAACTTTTTACTCTAGTAATACTCCCTCCGTCCCGTACTACTCGCACATTTCCTTTTCGGCACGGAGATTAAGGAATGAGTGTATAGCAAAGTCAACAATTGCGGCTATAGGTGATAATTTTTACTAAAAATGGAAAGAGTGCAAATAACTTGGGACGCCCAGAAAGAAAATAAGTGCAAGTAGTCCGGGATGGAGGGAGTATTTGTCTAAAGAAAAACGCCGAATATATTATATAAACAACCCTAATAACTAATACTACCACCATTAACCAAGAATTAAGACTATAAAATCCAGTATGAGATAATGAGATAGTTAATCAACCCTAATTATTAATATTGCAATATTTCTATTCATTACTATATGCGGTAATATAATAATTAATTACTATTATTATACTTATATACAACAACCGGCAGAAAAATCTATATCAGGAAAACTGTCAAAAACCCATGAGCAATTTTTGGCTCCAAATGGATTCAAAATAAATCTGAAATCAGCTATTTATATAATTTTATTTTATCCTATGGTCAGTGAGTATATCACGAGATGTCATCAGTATCTGCATAATAACATAAAGTTTTATTTTCGAAAAAAAAGTGATTTGGTTATATATAGATAGATATGTGTGTGTAAGTTGGCATTGCTTCTGGCTATCAAAGATTGTCTCTATGCCTCAAAGACAAATCACGTACCCACCTATTCACATGTGCACCCCTTCCATCATTACATAAAACAATCCTCTCCACACATATCTTGTAACTTCCCTCCTAATTAGGTTTTCAACATAATATTCTATATTAAGAAATTATATAAAATAATTAATTACATATTCATATTTACATGTAAGTTTTGAAAGAAATTGATAATTTTCGTTTGGGCGTTCACCTAATAGTGAATTTCGTATTTGTAGGTCAGATGTCTCAAGTTCGAATATCACCAAAACTATAGTCATTTGACTCGGCCCTTGTATATTGAAAAAGGGCGAAGAGGGTCGAAATGAAAATGCAAGTTTTATAAATGCGTTTAGTTATCATGAGAAATAAAGTCGATTGATGAAGTTTTGGGGTTGACTTCATATTGTTTTCCTAATGTTTCTATTGGCATATTGCATATTAATGACTGTACCAATTGCTAGCAACTTAGCATAGAAAAGTTTTCAAAACTGGAGTCGAGTATATTATTTCACTATGTGTCAAAAGGTTAAATGGGCTAGCAATTTTGTGCATTGAAAATTAGGGTTTGGAAAAACTTGAATTTGAGGATGTTACTTGTTAGAGCATCCCCATCGCTGCTCGATGGGGCGGACGGCATCCGTACCGACGGCGCGGCACACTCGTGTCTGCCACTATGCTCGCGCCGACGGCACGGCGCTGCTCGATAATAAGAGCACGCCTGTGCCGCTGAGCAGGTCGACGTGCCAGTCTCCTATTGGCCAACGGCAATGCCGTTGGCTTTTTCTATATTTTTAAAAAAATTTAATTTAAAAAATCATTTTTACATAAATAAAAAATATTTTCCCACTTCCCAATAAATTATATCCGTTTTCTCCCCACTTTTACTTTATTTTTCATTTTTCCCCTAAAATTCACATTTTTCATCTATAAATACCTCCATTTCCACATAAAAAATTTCACACCACATTATACAATTATCATCTAAATTCTCTCATCAATTCTCAATCTTTTCACTATTGCAAAAAAAATGTCCGGCTCCGATGATCACTCCTCCGACTCCCGCGGATGGAACCACGAACGGTTCAACCCAACACCATTCCCCCATCCGGATACAGAATTCTCGGCCCCTCCTCAAACCCAAGGTTCTCAAATTTTGAGTGGCTATCGGCCTTATCCAGTGGACGAGCAAGATGCCACCGATTGGCGATACGGGTGGACACCCGAACAAGGATCAGGAGGGATCGGCGGCTCCCAAACTCTAGAGGACAACCCCAGCGCTCCTCCTCCTCGTCCTCGTAATGTTCCAACTCATAGTCGTGGCGGTGACGTTCAAGTCCGCACCGCGTACACTCCGCCGGATATGGAGAAGATATTCACTGCCTATTTCGAAGTATCCGAAGATATGGAAACCGATACGAACCAAACCGTGGAGAGGTTTTAGCGGCGCGTTTCTCGCCGGTACAATGCCAACCGACCGGAGGGAACCATCGATCGCATGAGAGTATGGTGCGCAATGCCATCTTCAGAGCCAACGAAGAAATCCAAAAGTTCCAGGGGTATTACCTCCAGGAACAGCGGTCGGCGGGGAGCGGCATGATCGAGGCCGACATCATCACGACCACCATGTCGACCTACCATTCCTTGCATTACAAACCATTCAAGCACCTCGGCGCTTGGCAGCAGGTGCGTAGAAATCCGAAGTATAGGGGAGGCTTATCATCCTCCTCCAGCTCCTCCAGCAGAGGTCGTTATCCCTATCCGACGGCAGCTCTGATGAGATGGCTATCCAGCTTGCCGGAGCTAACTTGGGTAGCCCAAACGCCGGCACCAGCAGTTCCCAACGCTGGCCGCAAGGAAGGAAGAAGGCGACGGCCAACCGCCGCCGCCCCGAGACTCTATCCGCCCCTGCTCCCGCTCCTTTTGTGCCATCTCAACCCCCATCAACTCGTTGTGGACCCTTTTGGCTCAACTCAATTAGGCCGATAGGTCTCGGATGACTCCTGAGCAGCTTGATTCACATTTGACAATGATACGGGGTCTCCGAAAAACATTGGGGATAGGGCCAGAGGACTAGTCTTCCACGGGGGTATTTTTAATTATGTAATTTTTAATTTTTAGGATTTTAATTAGGTAGTTTTTATTTTTTTTGGATTTTAATTATGTAATTTTTAATTTTTAGGATTTTAATTATGTAATTTTTAATTTTTAGGATTTTAGTTACGTACTTTTTTAAAAAAATTTAATTTGTAATAGTATTCCGAGTATTTTTAATGCATTTTAATATTGTGGAAATATTTTTATTTAAATTGAATAATAGAATGATGGGACCCTTGAGCATGTCATTGCGGAAGAGCATGAATGTGAGTGTTGTGCTTTAGGAGAAGAACAGGGAGTAAAAAATGAATAAAAGTGGGTTCGGACCCACTTCCATGCTCTTGCCTAAGAGCACGGGTGGGGATGTTGTTAGTGATTTAGTCAAGTCAAGTTAAGTCAAGTGTGTAGATGGAAACGAGGATTCTTGAAACTTCATTTTTAATGGGTCTATTTCTTTTCTTTTCACCTAGGGCCCTCGAAGTGCCATGATTGGCTGTCACCTGAGTCTGTCACACTTGATTTTTCAGTTGTGATTTTCTTTTATGCGTGCCTATCCAATGCATATCTGAATTTAATTTTTATGACATACATAATACTTTGTCTCACAAATCTTAAAAATCACGTCTTAGTGAATACTTTGTTATCGAGTCAACTATCAGCTTGTAGTTGTAGATAAATTAAATGAATTGGACATTAATTTACCTAGGATTCCTCGATCTATTTATTTTCCATACAATGAAAATGAAGTGGTGGGCAATAAGTAGTAAGAATTACATTCAATTAGTGGTGTTGTGTTTACCTTATATACTCCCTCCGTCCCGAACTACTCGCACATTTCCTTTTCGGTACGGAGATTAATGAATGAGTGTATAGTAAAGTCAACAATTGCGGCTGTAGGTGATAATTTTTACTAAAAATAGAAAGAGTATAAATAACTTGAGACGCTTAGAAAGGAAATAAGTGCAAGTAGTCCGGGACGGAGGGAGTATGAATCATGACAAGGGGCGTAGTGTACCGTACGAGACGATTCTATCTCTTATTAGTGTATAGTTAGAAGAGAGGTACGTACGGACGTATTGAAACGTAGCTGTCCAATTTTTCGTGGAAGCTTAGCTCGCCATGATTAGTCATCAATGTTGATAAATTAATTAGTATCGTACACTACTTTATAAGAAAATAGTACTATATACCATTATATTGGTATCAATTATAAAATGCACTTATATTGTTGGGATCACCTTCCGTGAACACCGATTAATGTTTAATCCATATTAATATTTTTTATATATTTATTTTGATAGTAATATCTGATAAATTGCTATTGACATTTTTAATTTTACAATTTATTTAAAAACGAAAAATAGATAGAGTTAATAAATCTTATCCAGACTGCACTGATGCAAGGAGTACTGAAGAGAGTTGACGAAGAAATTAGTACTATCTAGAATAATAGTATTTTCTAATGTTTAAATAGTTTACCTATAGTTGGTATTACATATATCCCCCACCATTGTGAGAATGTTTTCAAGAATATATTCCATTTCGAAAAAATCCGCAGAGGATGAATATGCATTTAAAAGGTATGTTTATGCAAGAAAGATGTGATATTTAGAAGATAGAGTTTTATGTGTTCAATTAATCTCTTGTGATTATACTGTATTTAGTGAGTTTCAAAGGAGAATAATAGAAGAAAAACTTAAACAACAATATAAAAGGTTGATTGTTGAGTTCAAATTTCACCATCATGATCATCTATATCGCATTGGTTATTTTTAATACTATTATTATTATTATTATTAAACAAACGAATTATAAACCGCGTTGGTATATTGGTGGTACCTTAATTGATCACGTGAGTTGCTCTTCGGGAAAGTACATTCACATGCAAATGTTACCAATCAAAACAAGATAATTTAAACCATTAAGTATAAAGAAATAAACTACAAATAGGATGTACGCATCAAAGGGTAAAAATTGCCATAGTAAAATACTAAAATACATTATTTAACCTCTCAACACACATACTCATAAATTGCAACTAAACAAGTCAGACAAAACCTGATACACAAGATCGGATCTATTATGAACCCTCTTTAATTTGTCCCATGACCTAAAATTCATCCAAAACATACTTCCATTAACGATTAAATACATATTTCCACTTGTAACGATTGTGCACATCATGACCCATCGCGCAAAGATCGTGGTTGCTACGAGGCCTTCTCGACCCGTGAGCTAAATCTTAACGCGATGCATCACGTAGTGATTGATCTTTCCAAATTAAGAGAGTGACTAAAAGCCATAGATTCTATATACATAGAATTGTGGGTCGCTCTCACAAGAGAATCTATATAAAAGCTGTGTAGGGGAGAAGTCATTTTCAGTTTATCAATGGCTCGTGAAATTCCAATGTACAGTCCAAAAAATATCCATCCATTTAAGGGCAAGCATTCTGTTTGTGGAGAAGCCTACCCGTGCGCCATAGGAACCCTCCAACTGTGACAGCTACATGCTTTTGTCTTTACCTTTCTTTTCATTCACTATATAATATCATTCATTGAAACGTACCTCATACGAAAGGTAAGACCAATCAAAGTACCCTAATGAGGTTCTATCTCAAAACCAATTGTAGACTCTAATATCTCAACATTACCGCGATTCTAGCCCGATACAATCTTGATGAGCCGTGGTAGGTAGACGCTGACTGTTAAGATATTCACATGTGATTTGTCTCGCGTAAAAAAATGTGAAGTAAACAAATCTACTTAATATCAGGTGAGTCATTTAGAGTTCATCTCACATCTTCTACGAGAAAATTTCAATCTCAACCATTTTGAATCATCACTGACAAAGATAGGCATGTTTCTTGAGACATTTGATAGTGAAATCGAAATCTTGAAAGCCACTGTTATCTAATGGGATATAGAGTGTTTTGGACCAGAAATAATTTATTACATCAACTTGTCGTAGAAAAAGACATATCATATCCTCATAATTGAGTAAGTTCGAATTTCACACACACACACACACACACACACAAGCATGCAAATACACATCAACGCATATGACTAAATATTTTAGTAAATGGTTATCATTAATTTATCAACACTAACATATATAGAGGTAAATACTTGTTTTAAAATCTAGTTTGAGTGAAAGTGTCAAAGCATAAGCCAAAAATGTGAAGTTAATCAAATAAGATGGAGTATTAATTAGCACATGCATTAAGACCACTCAATAAAGTGAAGTTAATGCAATTACCTATTCAGCTAGTTTGAGTGAAAGTGTCAAAGCAGAAGCAACAACGAATTAACAAGAGAAAATCGCAAATACAAAATCAATCGTTTTATTCAAAATAATAGTATACAATAAATACTCGACATAACATTGGTGGAAATAGGCATGCAACTTGTAATCACGCCAAGTATCATCATTATCGACGCTATAACTTTTTTTTATCTCACTATTTGATGTATTACTTTCTTCGATTTTTATTTCTTCTATTAGTATTTCATTTTCTTGATTCTGATTTTACTTACGATTGTTTATAATTATTTTAGTGTTTATTTTTATACTTTTAGTGAATATTAGGATTAGTTATCTTATATACTTAGGATTTTTAATTTTTAGTATTTTAATTACTCCACTAATTAATAAATTATATTCCTTCCATTCCTTAAAAATAGAAACTCTTGAAGCATCACGAGTTTTAAGGCAAAATTGAGAAAGTAAAAGAGATGTAGAAAAAAGTGTGTTAGTGGAAAATAGGTTTCACATCGTTAGAAAGAAATAAATTTCCTTGAATAGAAAGTTTTTATTTTTAGGGAATGGAACAAAAAAGAAAGAGTTTCTATTTTAGGGGACGGAGAGAGTATTTATGATTATCATTACAATTAGTTTTAATATTTCTAATCATTTATCATTAACATAAAAAAATGATATGAGATATTTATTGTACATCAAAATTACCCAACAATAACAAATTGTCTCTCAATCAGTATGAGATTTATTTTTGTTAAATATATTCGATTAGATTTTAATATATTAGAGATTGTTATTAATATTATTAATTTTGAATTGTGAATACTAATTATGAATTGATTTGGCATGGAATACTGCAAATATTGATGCAAACTATATTACCAAATATAGCATAAACTAAAATAGAGATTCAATTTCATTTGATTGATTTGATAAAGAGAATTTAGTGGACGTATAAATGGATACATGAATAAATGAATGGTGGTTTCTGATCTCTCTCTGCCCCCAAAATTCCATCAATTTCTGCTTTCATTCCTGCAAAAAACCAACCGCAGGAAAATTCGCGTGAAGAAGAAGAATGGGCGATCATCTAGCGAGGGCGGAGGACTTCGAGAGCAAAGCCGTGAAGAAGCTCAGCGGCTGGGGCTTATTCGGCTCCAAATTCGAAGACGCAGCCGACTTATTCGACAAAGCCGCCAACTCTTTCAAGCTCTCCAAATCATGTAAGCCGCCGATTCCTCTTCTTCATCTTCGTTTGGTGTGATCGTCCTTCTCGCATTTTCCTTCCGTGAATTCAACTGTAAACAATGGGGGATTAAGTCGAAATTGAAAATTATGAATCGAAATTGAATTTTTTTATAGCTAGGGATTCAATTTGGGCGATGACACGAGTCTAATCGATTATTTTGATTCATTGTCAGGGGATCGAGCGGGAGCAGTTTATGTAAAGTTGGCTAACTGTCATTTGAAGGTAATTCGATTGCGATTTGTGCTAGAAATTGAAATGATTATTTCTTAGCACATTATCGTATTAGTTTCCAATTCCATCACATTTTTTCATATTGTTATAAATAGTAATATGAATTTGATTAAGTATATCTTCCGTTCCCCCTTTTGCAGTTAGATAGCAAGCATGAAGCTGCTAATGCGTATGCTGATGCAGCTCATTGCTACAAAAAGTGCAATACACAAGGTGTGGTTATCTTTTGTTTAGCTTTAATTCTCTCCGTTTGTAAATGTTCTGGTTGGTATTTTTTGATATTCATGATGAATAGTAATTTTGATCATACATATTATGCACACTCGTCTTGTTTCGCTTTCTAGTTTGAATTGCTCTGATTCAGTTTCATGGTTGGCAGAGTCAATTTCATGCTTGGAGGAATCTGTAAATATCTTTCTGGATATTGGAAGGTTCAATATGTCTGCCAGGTATTATAAGGTAATGCATTAAATGTTTGCAGATTATCTGATATTGCCATTATTCCGTAAGAATTTATCACATTAGACCACCGGGTTCTGTTTCATCTGCTGAATTTGTCAGCCTTCGTAGCAAAAGTAGTTCGACATTGTTATGTTATAGCTCATAGTTTAGGTCAAAACTTGATTCTTGTAGAATTTTATTGCATTGAAATAGCTGAGTTGTATGAGCATGACCAGAACTTAATTGAAAGATGGCAATTTGACTATTTGAGAGATCTTAATTTTGCAGGAAATAGCTGAGTTGTATGAGCATGACCAGAACTTGGAACTAGCTATCGTGTATTTTGAGAAAGCTGTTGATCTCTTCCAAAGTGAAGAAGTATCAACATCAGCAAATCAGTGCAAGCAGAAGGTAGCTCAATATGCTGCTCAGTTAGAACAGTAAGTCTGTGTTCTCTCTTGTTATTACAAAACGGGTTGTTGGATGATTTTATTCCATTATCATTAGTTAAACCATTTCATTATGCTGCAGAGTGTGAAATTTTGTTTGTTTAGCATTATAGTTATGTGTTTTACGAAGATTGGTTATTACACTATTAAATTAATACTGTTCACCATTATCAGATATCAAAAGGCAATAGAGATGTATGAAGAGATAGCACAACAGTCTCTCAACAATAACCTGCTGAAATATGGAGTAAAAGGGCACCTTCTCAACGCTGGCATTTGCCAGCTATGCAAGGCTGATTTTGTCGCAATCAACAAGGCATTAGAGCGATACCAGGTCCTTTAGATTTTTTTTTCCTCTTATCTGCAGCTCTACTGTTTGTCTGGTAATGATGCTAAAGATGTGCTTATTTTCTTAATTTTTTAGGATCTAGATCCAACATTTACTGGAACACGTGAGTACAAATTGCTAGCGGTATGTGATAGCTCTCAATCATTTATTTTCCTTTCTGTTTCCTTACACCACCCCCTCTCCCGTGCCCAACATGTTATGAATCTCAGCCTTCTGATGTTATGAAAAATAACTGCTTTAAACCCCTTAAGAATTGGTTATACGATTTTATGTTTCATATCTATTGGCCATAGGACTTAGCTGCTGCCCTTGATGAGGAAGACTTGACCAAGTTCACTGACGCAGTCAAGGAATTCGATAGCATGACTCCGCTGGTAAGTGTGTTTTGGCATTATAATGTTTCTTGAGCTCGTGTATGCTGGATAAATAAATATCACAAAAATCAACATAAAAACCTCGAGTTCTGTATATGGAGTTTTGGAGTAAGACGATCATAGCCAACTAATATAGAACCTTTTGAAACTTTAAAAAAAGATCATCTTACAAAGTATGACACGGTATTAGAAATGTGTGTAGTTTTCCTCACTGTGGACGCAGTTATTGCTAACACTTTCGGGTATTACTTGGTATGATAGGACGGTTGGAAGACAACTCTGCTGTTGAGAGTAAAGGAAGCTCTGAAGGCCAAAGAAATGGAGGAGGATGATCTTACTTAAATACACTCTTTCTAGCTCTTCTCGTATCACTACTAACTCCATTTTTTCGTTTCATTTTCATTTTTTTGTCCTACTGATGACTATACCTTGAGTTACACATCATTATGCCTATTGCAAAGCAATAATGTCATAATAATGTAAAATCAACTTTCAGATTGCTGCATGCCTATGCTTTTTCATTGGTGAAATGCATATTTTTGTAAATACATCTATTGTTTTATTTTATCACGACAGTTGTGGAGCTTCCATCAAGCTGTATTTACTCGTAGTGAACCAGATATATATATTGAATTAATAATATGTGACACAATCACAAACACAATATCATGTTACTGAAAAAAATGCAGTCTAGGTAGTTGATTTACTCTCTGAATATTCATCAACCCTTTAGTCAGCCAAATGGCAGTCTCTCTAGAGGAAACAGCTTCCTCTTCTCCAAAGGGTTTGAGCACTCCAGCCAGCTCCTCAAACCTCTCCCTCTTTAGCAGCTGTGCGCATAGCTCAAGCAACGACTCCATCGCCTCCGCCTTGTCGTCTCCCATCCCAGGCTGATGGTCCTCGCTCAGCGTGCTCGAATCCGATGAGGAGGATAACTTGCTCGCTTTCGCCTGCACTTTCACTTTCACATCATCGTTTTTTTTCTCCATTTTTGGGATGGCCTCCCTCTGCCCTGTTCTGCAAGGTTTCTGTGGAGACTCAGTCTCGGACTTCACCGGGAGGAAGACGGGAGATAGGTTGGTGTACTCGGCTAGATATGGCTGCAAATGCTGATGCCTCAGTAGCTCGGCAGCCTGCACAGTTTCATTACAATCTCATGCAGTTGTCAGAAAATACCAAAAATGTCCCAAAATTTGATGTTTCTTAATAACATTAGCCATGTTATGTGGCCATGTAAATGAACTGTAGAACATCTTTCCTGGCCACAACCACACTTATTAAGCAGTGACGAATCCAGAACCTGAGACGGGAAAACCAAACCGAAAGGACAAAGGTGGGGCAATGAGAGAAGAGAAGGATCTCACACCTTCCTATTGGGAATGTGCTATTTAAAATCTAAATGGGCATTGGGCCTTCTTTCAAGACCCAAACACAAAATGTAGATTTTCGAAAAATAAAACTACACCCTATAGATTCCGGCCTTCTCCTTCCGGAGATTCCGGCTATCAGTTTTTCGTCGACCCTAAAGGAAAATTTTCCATTGGGGGGCACATCCGCCACTAGTATGAAGTCAATTTTTCTCACGACTTAGAAATTTTGACGCTAAAAAAAGCTAGGCCAGTGACAGTACTATAATAAAAAGGTTGTAACTTTGTGACATTATTGAAAAAAAAAATAGAAGTACAAGTATATTGCACTAACCGTTGGTCTATGCTCGGGGCTTCTCCTTAGAATGCTTCTGATGAGCTGCTTTCTGCATTATTAAGTGATTCTTCAATTTATTTATTTTTTGATGAAATGTGACATTTTTTTAATCAAGTACACAGATTTATTTAACTTACATGGATGAGGAATATAGTGTAGGCAGAGGAGAAATTGAGGATCTGTTAATTTTGTTAACTAGGGCAGCCATATCCTGTTTCATCACAATTCACAAATAGTTGATTTTAGAGTAAATTGATAATTTGCCTAAAAAAACTCTAACACATCATTTGTTTTTAAAAATGTCTCATCATTTTAATGTTTAGCCGAAAATTAATGTGGAACATTTTTAACCTAACTTGCTAATACGATGGGACAAAAGCGATAATTTATCCTACAACGACTTACCGTAGCCCTGAAGGGAGGTTGATGGGCAGCGATTTCGAACATGCAACACCCTGGCATAGTTTAATTTAATTAGAATTATGCATCAAAGGTTAAAGTGAAATATGCAAATTAATCAATGTATTGTTACCTAAAGACCATATATCAGATTTGTAGCCATAGGGTATATCTGCTAATATTTCTGGACACATGTAGTTTGGAGTCCCCACTATCTGAATCTCATCACAAACAACACTAATATCATTAACTATAAAAACACAACAAAGAAATCTATTTTAATGAGAGAGAGGAGTAGTACAGATGAAGCAAGATCATCTTTGACAAGAAGCTTTGCAAGGCCAAAGTCACCTGCAACGACTCTAATTAGAAGACGAAGACATCACCAAAACATCGTAAAGATGCAAGTTGTTGGCCTTACCGAGTCTAATCTCGCCGTCTCTTGTAAGGAAAATGTTGGAGCACTGCCAAAACAGAACAACAAAGGAATAGATTACGAGATGCATGCAACAAGACACGGGGCCAACAAACATACGTACCTTGAGATCTCTATGAAGGACGCGGTTAGAGTGAAGATAGTCCAAGGCTAGTAGCAACTGAGTAAGCCACCTGCAGATCTTCTGCAAACACGAAAACACATAGTACTACATTATAACAAGCCTTCACTTCTTGCCTAAAAAATGGATAAACTCATTGCGAATCCATACCTCTTCGGAGAAATACACACCTCTAGCCTTCTTGATCATCCCTGCCCTGAAACATCGCAAAACGATAAGTCGAAAACATTGTGTAATTGATCAAGGAAGATTGGTGGTTAAATTGTGTAGTTTTGAGCTCAACTCACATGTCTCCACCTTCACAATATGTTGTTACAATGCACACAAATGAGTCCTGATTCAACACAAGAACAAACTTCCACATTTAGTTTTCTTTAATTTCAACACACAAAAAAAAACAAGATTCCATTTTGTATTTGTTTCTAATTGTAAATCTACCTTCTCCACCCATGCATCTTTGTAACCGATGATGTAAGAATTTTTTAATTTTGCCATCAATGCCATCTGCAAAAAGAAATTCTTTCACATTAAAATTTGATAAAAAAAAGGACCTAGAAACAGAGCTTTAGGAAATGTAGTTACTATATATTTCACAATCCAAATTGCTTTAAAAAAATTTCATTCTATATTTGTTGCTCTTATGCGTACTATGTTAAAATTGGTTTCATTATTCCCCCAAAAAGCCTTATAAGGGAATTAATAATTGAATATGGTGCCCTCAGTTCAAGAACCGGCGATACCGGTTTAAAATATGAAAGGATATGGGCTAGATTAGATTAATATGGATTAAATAATTATAGTTGGGCTACAATTATAATTAGTCCATAAGCCCAACAATCATGAAACCCTAATGACCTTTTGTCTATATAATGGTTATTTATTCTCCATTGTGGGTGATGAAAAAGATCGTAATATTAGAGAGAAAATACGTAAAGCTTTGTAGAGAGAATTCCTAGCTTTCTTCTACGAAGCAATTGTACCGGGATAGTTCCTGCATCGGATCAGAATACACGTGGACCTCGATAGTAGTGGATTCAACTTGCAGGACACAATCATAGAAGAAAACACAACAACAAGTAAGATTTAGTTTCGTTGTGTATTACGTGCTCAACTTGCAATATGATTATGAATCTAGATCTGTTATTCTTGTATGCAATTTCCGCTGCGCTCATTAGATGAATACAAGAATTCCTAACAGTGGTATGATACGAGCCTCTTTTGCATATTTTGTTTAGATCCTTTTTCTATTATTATTATTTGGTTTAGATATATTAGGGATTTGCATATCTATTTCTATATCTTTATTTTCTTGTTCATTAAGTCAGTAGCATTATAAATAGGAGTTATTGTTATCACTTTAAGAATTCAATGAACATATTATTTTCCACAAACTTGTCTTGAGTAACAAGAATATCATATTTCGTTTCCAAATTGTTATTCATCGGAGAACGTCCGAAAATCAGCAATTCGTGAGCTTTCCTTCGAGCACGTCGAAGGTTCGATCACCTTATCTCTCCGAGAAGTTAGCCATCCGGCCTCGTTACGGAGAACGTCCGTAACAACTGGTGCTTTCATCCAGAGCTCATCCTCCGTCTTCGTTCATCCATATCTCCCAAACAACTCACCAAAAAAAAAAAAAACAAAAGTCAGTCGCATCACCACCATCTCTACCACACCCACGCTTCAGTCCGTCGACATGTCATACGACTACGCCGGCTACCGCCGTCGTCAATACAACTTCCCTCAGACCACACAGCCATTCCGTCCCTACCAGCCGGTCCAACCTCGCCGTGTAACCTGTTGGGACCCTCCGAGCAGCCGGGCGGAAGTACTCCGTCCGCCGTCGTGGCCTGATCCAGAATCACCCTACGTCTCACACCATTTGGATTCACCCGATCCATCGCGTCGCTTGTCGGTGATGACCCACTGCGGGGATGGTCAACCGGGGTGGTCCCTGCGCGGTAATTCGGAAGGCAACAATCCTTCCCGGGATCAAGCGAGATTTTCTCCGCCGAGGTAGAGAAGATCATGGCCCGATTTGACAAATTAGAGTCCAGGCTGGAATCACGATGTGAAGTAATCGATCGTCGTGTGAAAAATTTGCATGCGTCAAAAGCAGCGTATGGAAGACAACCCTATGCGGATTTCGATTCGGGAGCGCCTAGGCGTTGTCCAACTGGCTGGGATCCGCCCTTCCAAACTTCCAGTCACCGTGTGGGAGAAACTCGTGCTCCTCCGCTGTCGGAATCACCGCTATACCGTAAGTCGCACTACACCGACTTGGATTCGTCATACGAGCAGCCAAGGCAATACACGACCTCGACTTTAAGGCACCCACCCTATTCGTCGGACGCCCCCCCACGAAATCCCCATGTCGAGTATCACCAATGGCGGCACGAATACAAACCATCGCGGTCTAAACCACCGCCGCTGCCACCAGGTCACCGCCGCTCGGCAGCGCAACTGCCTTTTGCGGCTGCAACGCCGCTGCCGAGGCAATCAGATCGCCTGCCACAACAGTCAAGTCCGGCATCACCCTTAGAGCTGCAGCCATACGTCTCACCAGGGGCTTACCGGCCCTTGCAACCACTGCCCGTGACATCTCCATTATTGGCCGTTAGTCCACATCCACAAGCTGTTGTCCCGAGCTCGTTGAAAAATGAGGAAGAAGAAGTGTTAGACAATTTGCCCTCTCCACCAGCTATGGTCTCTCCGCCGTGCAGCCCCTATATCAGTGGAGAGGAAGAAACATTGTTAGATGGCGACGAGGATGTTGATTCCATTGAGAAAGTGAAGAAGGTCGTCGCATCTCTCGATGCTGCTCGAATGACATCTCACGATGTTGTTGAGAATTGTTTTAGTGAAAATGGTGGTGCTTATCTATGTGCATTAGTTGGAAATAAAGTTGCACCGTCCTTTCCAATACATTTGAAGGAGATTGCCTTTATCTGTGGGGATTTGCATCTGAGGGGTGCTACACGTCGGAATTCTCGATCAACATCACTCGACACCGATGCAAGGTTGATCCCTCCGGGCAATGACACGTCATGTTTGAGCATTCTTGGAAGCGTTGACAAGCTTTTTGTTTTGGCATGGAATTTTTCTGACCACAGTGGGTCTCCTTTGTTGATTTTTGATGGAGGTGATAAAGGGAGATATTCAGTTGTTCGATATGTGTTTGATCCAGGAGGAGATACCTCGCCAAAGCTTCTGCGTTCGACTCTCGCCCTTGCTTTGTGGTTCCCACCTTGAGGACAAGGTGGATTTTAACCGCGGGGGAGTTGATACGAGCCTCTTTTGCATATTTTGTTTAGATCCTTTTTCTATTATTATTATTTGGTTTAGATATATTAGGGATTTGCATATCTATTTCTATATCTTTATTTTCTTGTTCATTAAGTCAGTAGCATTATAAATAGGAGTTATTGTTATCACTTTAAGAATTCAATGAACATATTATTTTCCACAAACTTGTCTTGAGTAACAAGAATATCATATTTCGTTTCCAAATTGTTATTCATCGGAGAACGTCCGAAAATCAGCAATTCGTGAGCTTTCCTTCGAGCACGTCGAAGGTTCGATCACCTTATCTCTCCGAGAAGTTAGCCATCCGGCCTCGTTACGGAGAACGTCCGTAACATGGTATCAGAGCTCGGGGCTCGATTCATAATTATTTTGTGTGATAATTATTCGTGGATTAGTTTAAAAAAAATTAAAATTAAACCTATGTAATTGGTTCGCATGGAAGTCGGACTTCAACTATGCGTTGGAATTGAAATTTGATTTCTTGTGTTTAACTTTTAAAGTCAATCTCACGTTAAAAGTTTTGGAACCAACAGTGATTTTGAAACATGGAAATCAGATTTCCACAATTTGGGAAATTAAGAAAACTGAATTGCGAAAATTCTCTTGACGAAAATCCTTTTGGTAGTTTTCTTTAATCAACGTTTAATTTACAATGAAATATTAATTGGATTAATATTTTATAATTTTATATTAATTTAGAATTAATATAAATAATTAAATCCACGTTTAATTAAAGAATAAAATTTGATTTTATTTGTTGAGCATTATTTGATATCCTATGTGATAAGCATGCTATTTGATTTATGCTTATTTATTTAACTATAGTAGTTAGAGACCGTGTTATATTATGTCTGGGTAGGCGGCGCCCAGTATGTGTAGTCCGTGTTATACTATGTCTGGGTAGGCGGCGCCCAGTATTTGTAGTCCGTGTTATACTATGTCTGGGTAGGCGGCGCCCAGTAATTGTTTGAAATTTAATATTGGATATTATATTCACAAAACTAGTATCACACTTTTCCCCATAAAATATAAGTCTTGTTTTGATACAAACGCATCGTCCATCATAATTGTTTGATGTTCCTAGCCTTTTCGACCACGAGTTTTACCCCAAAGTGTTTACTCTAAATCTACAAGGCCTAGGCTCATTCATAGATGCATGGTTGGCATCGTGTGATGGGGTTGACTTGCTTAAATTGTTTAGTGACGCCAAAGCGACCTAAATAGTTTATGGATGCATATTAGTTGGATTAATAAACCAAGAATTGCAAAATAGTTGTTGCAATTGGCTTGGAGGCCTACCTTGTGATATTATTGTAGTGATCAGCCAAAGCAGGGGCTGCAATAATGTAGACTTGGATCTTGGACCACTAAAATTTATATTTGATATAAATTCGTATTTTATGTTTGGGGGACATAATATACGTTAAAATTAGTGGGAGCTAATCAATACAATAAACCCTTGTTTGATTAGTGATCCGAATGTGATCTTTGTATGCTTTTCTAATTTGCTTTTCGTTTTATTTTCTGTTCAGATAATATGTCAAACTTATCTTATGAGTGTATGATGGAAACAAACAAATTGACTAGGTCAAATTTCACGGAGTGGCAGAGAGACTGCCCAAAACTCAAGGCACAAGGTGCAATGAGTGGGAGTTCAGCTATGTTTGTCATTGAGATAAATATGTCTATGAATAACTCACAATCCTGGGTATTGGATACCGCTTGTGGTTCACACATTTGTAATAATGTGCAAGGTTTAATTGACAGCAGGAAAGTGAGGCCTGGGGAAGTAGACCTATGTGTTGGAAATGGAGCAAGGGTTGCTGCCGAACGCGTAGGAACTTATAGATTAGATCTTCCCTCAGGACATAGACTAGATTTACATAATTGTTATTTTGTTCCAGTTATTTCAAAGAATATTATTTCCATTCCGATGTTGGACATCGAAGGTTTTTCCTTCCATTTTGCAAACAGCAGATGCTCGTTTTCTAATAATGGATTGTTTTATGGAAATGCCTCTTTAGAGAATGGATTGTATATGCTTGAATGCAAACGGGATATTCTCAATATGCAAAATAAAAGACTTAAACTAAGTAATACGAATAATGCAACCTATCTTTGGCATTGCAGACTTGGTCATATTAATGAGAAAAGAATAGCAAGATTGAGAAAGTTAGACTATCTCACTTCATTTGATTTTGAATCATATGGTGCTTGTGAATTCTGTCTCAAATGAAAGATGACTAATAAGCCACTTTCTGGGAAAGGGGTGCGTGCTAATGGTGTGCTGGAGTTGATCCACACAGATGTGTGTGGACCGTTTCCAACTCAAGCAAAAGGTGGTTATTCGTACTTCATTACTTTCACTGATGATTTGACAAGGTATGGATATGTGTATCTTATGAAACACAAATCTGAGGCCTTTGAGAAATTTAAAGAGTTTAAGTGTGAAGTTGAGAAACAACTTGGGAAAAGTATCAAGACTCTCCGATCAGATCGAGGAGGGGAATACTTGAGCCGGGAATTTCTTGATTACTTGAAATCACATGGAATTCAGTCAGACTGGACACCTCCTGGTACACCACAAATGAATGTAGTATCTGAAAGGAGAAACTGAACATTATTAGATATGGTTCGATCCATGATGAGTTTAGCTAGTCTTCCTTTGTTCCTATGGGGTCATGCCTTACTAACGGCTATTTACATTCTAAATATGGTTCCTTCTAAATCAGTCGAGAAAGCACCATATGAGTTATGGTGTGGCAAGAAAGCAAGTCTTAACCATATCTGGACCTGTGGTTGTCCAGCTTTTGTTAAGAAAATGATGACTGATAAATTGGAAACCAAAAGTGAGAAATGTTATTTTGTGGGATATCCTAAAGAAACTAAAGGGTACGATTTCTACTATCCTGAAAATCACAAGGTGATAACATCAAGGAATGTGACGTTCCTTGAAGACAATTATGTCGGCAAGGAACAAGGTCAAAATACAGTAGATCTTGAAGAAATTCAAGAACCACAAGTTAACAATGAGGATGAAGTATTATCCACTGGATTGGACAATAACTTAGTGGGAGTTTTTGATGATCTATTGGGATGGGAAATTACTCTTAGAGAGGACCTTAGAGAGACTCTCGAAGGACCACCTCAAAACAATGAGATGCATCAAAGACAAGATGATACAATAGTTGCATCACCTCTACCTCAAGAAGATCATAGTGATATTCCTGAACCTTCTCACATACAGAATGAACAGCCTGAACCAGAGCAAAACCAACTCAATAGGCCTAGAAGGATTCGTCGTGCACCTGAGAGACTGAATCTAATGGTTGAGAACCAAGATGATGAAGTTGATTTAGATGATGATGAGCCTAAGACCTATACCGAGGCGGTGTCAGACACCGATCGAGAGAAGTGGCTTGAAGCCTTGATATCTGAAATGGACTCGATGTACTTCAACTTAGTCTGGGAACTAGTTGACTTGCCAGATGGGGTTTACCCCATAGGTTGCAAATGGATCTTCAAAAAGAATAGAGATGCATATGGCAAAGTACAAACCTACAAGGCTAGGTTAGTGGCAAATGGTTATAGTCAGCGTGAAGGCATTGACTATGATGAAACCTTTTCGCCAGTTGCTAAGATCAAGTCCATTAGGATATTACTTGCAATTGCTGCATACTACAATTTCGACATTTGGCAAATGGATGTCAAAACCGCATTTCTCAATGGAGAATTAGAAGGCGATGTCTATATGACACAACCAGAAGGTTTTGTATCGAAAGAAAGGCCGAATGCAGTGTGCAAGCTAAAGAAGTCCATCTATGGACTTAAGCAAGCTTTGAGGAGTTGGAATATTTGTTTTGACAGAACAATCAAATCGTTTGGTTTTGTTAGAAGCAAAGAGGACCCATGTGTTTATAGTAAACGCGAGAATGGAAACGTTGTCTTCCTCATCATATATGTTGATGACTTCTTGATTATGGGAAGCGATCGTTCCATGATGCAATCCGTGAAAGAATGGTTGTCTAGTTCTTTTATGATAAAGGATCTGGGTGATGCTTCCTACATCCTTGGAATTAAGATCTATCGAGATAGACCAAATAGGATGTTAGGATTATCACAATCCACTTACATAGACAAGTTGCTAAGGCGCTTCTCAATGGAGAATTCTAAGAAAGGTTTTCTTCCTATGGGACATGGCATTGTATTGTCAAAGAAGGATTGTCCTTCTAACGACAAAGAAAGAGACAACATGAAAAGGATCCCGTATGCTTCGGCTATAGGATCTATTATGTATGCCATGATTTCTACTAGGCCAGATGTGGCCTACGCGCTTAGCATGACAGACAGATTTCAGCAAAATCCCGGTGAGAAACATTGGAAAACTGTTAAGACTATTCTTAAGTACCTTAGAAGGACTAAAGAATATTTCTTAGTCTATGGTGGACAACCAGAGTTATCAGTTACTGGGTACACTGATGCTAGTTTCCAAACAGACCATGACGACTATAAGTCTCAGTCTGGATATGTTTTTGTCCTCAATGGTGGAGCAGTGAGTTGGAATAGTTCCAAACAAGGTACAACTGCCGATTCCACCACCGAAGCCGAGTATATTGCTGCATCTGAAGCTGCCAAAGAAGTTGTTGCTTTGTTAGAGTTCGTTAAAGAACTGGGTGTCATTCCGAGTGCCAATAGTGCAATACCTTTGTATTGTGACAACACTGGTGTTGTTGCGCAAACAAAAGAACCCAGAGCTACGAACAGGAACAAGCATGTTCCCAGAAGATATCATCTGATCAGAGAAATAATTGAAAGAGGCGACATAAAATTAGAAAGAGTACCCACTGATGATAATTTGGCTGATCCTTTCACCAAACCGTTATGTATAGCAAAACACAACAAGCACTTTGAGAGCTTAGGTGTTAAGCATCTTGGTAGATGGCTTTGAATCAGTGGGAGTTACAGTTTTATATGTCTTAGAAACATTTTGTGTTGAGACAATATTACTTGATCACATTATATGAAAATTTCATTTTCTATGGGTTTTGTGCACTTATTGGAATAATTGTTTTAAATGTTTGATTTTATTCTAAATATTTGTTCCCTTGAATTATGACTGTCGTTAATGGTGTGAGACATTAATGATATAGTATAATTCTAAAATAGCCCTAACCAATGATCATCAAGAATGGGATATTGATGATATGTTATAGGTTAGCATGGGGTTTGCATCACATTCTTCGAGAATGTAGTTGTTCTCACAACTATGAGATATTAGATACTCGTGATGGACACATGGTATACTTTGGAGAGTATTGGTATACCCTACTATTAAACTGTTTTGTTGAGTGTCTACAGTTTATTAGTACATGAAGTATGTAATATCCTAGTATCTGAGGTCATTACACATTTTGTTTGTTGAGTGGTGTGCTTTGATCTTGTCCAACGCTTTGCCTCCCAAAGGAGGATTGAGACACGGACTTGTGTTGGGTACATCATAAGATAAATGGAAATGGTAGTTGAGCCAAGAATGAGATTCATTCCTCGATTAGAATTTCGAGAGAACACTCAAATTCTCTATATTACTTGACCATTAAGTCATTGGCCAATGCAAATATATATTCAATTAAAGTAATTGAATATGATCGAATGGGTCATTTAATAAAGATGAGATAAAGTGATTGAGCTATTTGGATGACACATGACAAATCTTAGGCTCAATCGGGTGGTTCGTGAATGAAAGGATATTACTATAAACTTTGTGTAAAGGTTTGTTTACCGAATTCACGTAAACGTCCGTCATATATCGAGCTACGCTGCCAACGCAGTCTAGGAGTTTTGTGCAGACTTCGATTAGATCGTCGTCGATAATGAGGGCCTAAAGGGTCACACTATAAGTGTATTTTGATCCGCTCAAGGGTACAAAGTTGGAACTGCGTATTATATCTAATGCTAGTCCAAGTGGGAGATTGAAAGGATATGGGCTAGATTAGATTAATATGGATTAAATAATTATAGTTGGGCTACAATTATAATTAGTCCATAAGCCCAACAATCATGAAACCCTAATGACCTTTTGTCTATATAATGGTTATTTATTCTCCATTGTGGGTGATGAAAAAGATCGTAATATTAGAGAGAAAATACGTAAAGCTTTGTAGAGAGAATTCCTAGCTTTCTTCTACGAAGCAATTGTACCGGGATAGTTCCTGCATCGGATCAGAATACACGTGGACCTCGATAGTAGTGGATTCAACTTGCAGGACACAATCATAGAAGAAAACACAACAACAAGTAAGATTTAGTTTCGTTGTGTATTACGTGCTCAACTTGCAATATGATTATGAATCTAGATCTGTTATTCTTGTATGCAATTTCCGCTGCGCTCATTAGATGAATACAAGAATTCCTAACAGTGGTTTCATTATTCCCCCACAATCTGTTATTCTTGTATTCTTGTATGCAACTTTCCGCAATCGCTCTATAGAGAAAGCTAGGAATTCTCTACAAAGCTTTACGTATTTTCTCTCTAATGTTACGATATTTCTCATCTCCCACAATGGAGAATAAATAACCATATATATAGACAAAGAGTCATTAGGATTAAATAATTATTCTTGTATACAATTTCCGCTGCTCTTTTGCGTACTATGCTAAAATTGGTTTCATTATTCCCCCAAAAAGCCTTATAAGGGAATTAATAATTGAATATGGTGCCCTCAGTTCAAGAACCGGCGATACCGGTTTAAAATAGGCAGTAGGGTTCTGAAAAAAGCGGAATCACTTCTGACCTAGCAACATATTTGACTGGTCCGATTTTGAACCAGTGACCAACGGTTCTGGTTCAAAACCAACAGTTTTTTTTTACAGTTTTTCCCGATTTTTCAACGTTTTCCCAGCATTCCACGGTTTTTCTCGGTTTTAGGCCAAAATCGATGGTTTCAGTTTGAAAATAATGGAACCGGAAATAGAGCTTCGAAAAATCTTTTAATTAATTAATTTTTTCATTAAGAGATGGCATCATAACTTACCTATAGAGCAAGAGACAGAGTGGTAGGTAGTTATGTAGTAATGAATGAGCAATGTCAATCAAGAAAGAGTGGTAGGTGCATCTGATCCGACACATTGTAACTACATAACATAATGACAAAACAACTTGTTCAATGATCTTTTTGTAATAAAGGGCCTTATCTCATTCATTCCAATCACAATATTTGTTGCCTAATTACAGATAGTGTGATCATATCTCAAAAAAACACATCACTAATTAATCTTGCAAGAAAAAACATAACAAAAAAAAAAGAAATATAATGACCTCTTGATGTGCAGTGTGCTTGAATTTCTCAGTTTGCTTTGCCAGCCTAATCTTCTTCAAAACATACCTGCATTCATATCACAAAACTTCATCAAATCACCAAATAAAAAACAGAAAATTATCTTAAACTAGACCATCATTTACCTCTTCTTTTCAACTTTGTGATGAACAAGAAAAGCAGCACCAAAAGCCCCTCTTCCAATCTGCTCCACCACTTGATAATTCTCCATTCTTCTTCTTCTTCTTAGAAGATGCTGTTTATATTTATATTCACTAAAATTGAAAGATGAAATTTCAAAGTGAGATCACAAAAAATGTGAAGAATGATGAGAAAAGCATGAGCAAGAGCGAGGGGTGTATTGAATGGCGCACGAGTCAACAATAAAAAATATTAATGCAAGAAAAGGGAATGAGGAAAATAATGGTTGGTAGGAGTAGTAATATTATTAAATTGGCTGCGTTGAAATAAAATTTAAAGAAAAAGGTGGAAGCAACCACTCACTCAAAATGAGGTGAAATATTTAATTGGCGAGGGAGGGAAGATTTGAGCCAAAAGCAAAGGGCTATGCAAGGGTTAAAAAAAAGAAAAGGAGAGTGTGACAGATGTGATGCATATCATTTAAATAAAATAGGTACTACTATAAAGTTTTGCTTGTATTATCAGACACTAAAGTGTAGAGAGAAGAATGTATGTTTTACAAGTGTGTCTTTGTTTATGGTAGGTATGTCGGTTTCCTTCTTCTCTTCAAAGAGAATTTGTTTTTAGGATGAATTAAGATATTCACATTATATGTAGTAGCCAACTACCTAAATCAATAAAAAGGAGTATATAAATTTGATAGAAGAAGGGATGATTGACTGTGAAATTTCAAAGTTTCAACAAATTTTGATTTTGTATATCAATTTTAAAATTGACTTCGAAACTTTTGATTTATTCTGATTTTGCAACCAATCAAGATTTTTGTGCAACGCAGCTTTAATTTAGTATGTATGATACTATATTGTGTCACTCTCTAACAATGTGATATCATTTTGGTTAACGTCCTGTGTCATATAAGTAAGATAAGTAAGTTATAAGCTATGCTAGTAATAATATTTTAATTGGTTGCAAAATCTGAATAAATGAATAATTTAGTTAAAGTTTCAGAACAAATCCAAAGTTTAGTTATTTACAAGCAGATTTAGAGATGGTATTCAAAACTAGAATAGAGCGAAAGTAAAGAAATTTACAGGAAAATTACTTTAAAAATAGGTTAGGGAAGAAGATACAGCTAGCTTAGTCTTTCTTTGTGTATCCAGTTGGAGAATTTATATTGATGTATTTGACAATAATTATAATCAATATGAAAATATTTTATTTGATTGAGGGCATTAAAAAGTTTTTGTGATGCAATGATTGCATCTATATTTCTTTTATCTTTCATCCGATACAAATTAGTAACTCCTTCAAATTTTATTTTTAAAGTGAAGTACATACTGAATATGTTCAAACTAGTTGGGCTAATTTGGTTTGGTGGGCCATGAATAATTGGGCTGGATTAAGCTTTATGCAGCCAAATCGTAGGCTCAACTCAACCCCTGTATTTAACTTTTGGCCCAATGGGCATTGGCTGGGTAAAAGACTTGCCCAATTCAAATGAGTTTTTATCAGATCATCGTCAGTTCAAGAAGAACAAAAAAGTTTTAATTTAAAAGTGCAAAATAGATGAAAAATCATGAAGTTTAGTATAAAAAATTGGTGTGCTTGCGCAACTTAAAAATAGCTGAAGAGATCATGATGTTTGAATTTATTCGCAATTATTTCATGGGAAAAAATCAAACGACCTATGTGCAATAGTATTTTTTATGTTATTATACTAAACGAACAAATCCAAACTTCTTAATTTTTTTCATGGATAGATGACATCGTTCTCGTAGGCGGTGATGTTAACGTATGATTCCACGGTTTCAATATATATCAAACCACAATTTAACTAAAAGGATTGGTAACGAGATATTGCGAACAAATTCAATTTGTAGCTAATTTTTTAGAACTAATTGTCAAATAGACTTAAATTTGCTCGAATTTCATGAATGATTTCTCGTTTACCTTTGTGACTATGGTAATTCGAATCTTAATTTATATATCGAAAGGAAAAAATGTTCTATCAACTAAGCAGTAAAGACTAAAGATTTATCTATCCATACAATAGATTCTGTAACTTTTTATTTGCGACAATTGTCACTTGCCATCACCAAGAGACATTTTCATAATATAAATTTGGGTGAAAGAATTAGCCTCAACATATTATTATAATTGATGAAAGACAATAAAGTAGTTGATGAGTTCAGTGGGTTCGAACTCTTTCGGCATAAAATGCCAGATTTTAAAAGTGTAGCTTCACAACACTGTTTTTAATGAATAAACTAAACTCTGTTTCGACCAATCTTAGATATGTCCTTAGATTCGCTTCCACATATGTTTCCATTTTTGGACAAGGACGGTGGCTAGAAATATAAATATTTTTCTTCTGCTAATTATGTGTATGTTTCCTCATAAACATTGTTTTTTACAAGAAATATATGTACGGTGCATTGAAAAACTAGGGTCCATTTTCAAATCATAAAATAAGCTATATTTTTATACACTCAGCCCATTTATTTTGTGATTTGGACTTTTGATTTCTTATTTTAGACCAATAGACTATTACTAATATATATTCGAAAAAGAAAAGAGAGAGACACTAATTAATGAGAAGTGAAAAGTACGAAAATCAAGAGCTCACATACTCCCGTTATTGCCTCGTTTCGGCCAACAACTACTTAGCCTTCAAAGTTCTAAGTCATTGGAATTATTTATCGCACCTGAAAAACATGAATATGTTGAGATCTAATTTGGCTGGATTACAACATTGCCTATCGTATCGAAGAACTTTGTACTATAAATTTTCTCCTCATCAACATTGTTTCTTATTTCTATATTTTTTTTGTTAGACCAAGGGTATTCACCCGCTAGTCTAATAACTATTCTCCATGATAATTAATAGGTATCTTGAAGTATTGGATGGCTGGCTCAAGGATTTAAAGCTGCTTCATACTCAAAGACAATGATTGTCTCCTAACCATTTGGATAAAAATGGATGAGTCTCTGCGACTCGAGCGTACCCCTAGGTACCTTTTTTTCATTTTTAGTAGGCTCTTAATCACAGCATTATGAAAATGAATGGAAATATTAAATAATCATATTTTTTTATATATTCGTTAATGTTTTTTATACACATATAATAACACTTCCTATATATCGTCATATAAAGCGTGGTTCTTCAAATTTAAAATATTACTCCATAGAGTATGAAATACTAATAAGCTTTACTAGATGTTAAGTAGACTATTAAAAAATTGATGAAAAACTAAATCTTTTGTACAAAGAATCATTCATGTATATATAAAACAAAATAAGCATGATTATGATAACTAACAATTCAATTGATTCATAAATCATATGGCAGCCACAAAAAGAAGTTGTGCGACAAACGACAGAAACATGACATAATTTCATTTACATATTTTCCCAATAGAAACAAATTATATGACTAGCTATATGTGTTTGTAAATGTAGGATATATGTGTGATTCGTGGCTCTACTCCCTCTTTAGTTAAATACATATGAATGACTTTTGAATCAAAATTGCCTCTTGCTTTTTTGTGAGAACAAAGATTACTATTGCCCTCTGCCCAAATGAAAGGTCAATATTAATTACTTTTAACCATTTGATCTCGCCAGTTTGTTCATTGTTGAAATATTTACATTTGCTAGATTCATATTTAAAATACGTACTTTATGAAATAAGGAGATCAACTTAAATGTTTAGCTTGAAACTCTTCCTATTACCAATTGATTTAAGATGGAACTTTATTAGGCATTGATTTCTCATTCACGTATCAAGTATTCAAGTGCGCTTCATGTACAATCAAACCTCATTTGATTGAGATAAAGATCAAAAAATTTAAGCATATATTATTAAAACAATAATATTTAACTACATAATACAAAACATAACAAGCAATCTAATTATAAATTTGTATTCATATGAACGGGCTAAGTACTACTCCCTACTTCCACTCAGTATAGAAATTAAATATAATACTTTTTGTCAAAATATGAGTACCATATAATGTTTTAATGAGAAATGACTCATTTATCTCGAGACAAAGTTACATCAAACTAAAGTGCATTATTGAATTATTTCGCGCTCTATATGCAAATAATGCAATAATTAAAGTGTTTGGCGTTACAAAAATCAAGCACAGAAACGGAATTAAACAAATTTTAACCACACATTATTATTATATCATTAAAAAATGATGGGTTCAATTAGGAGCTTAAGATATTAATTAATGATTAGATGCTGAGATTATAGCATATGCTTTGCTTTATAATGGCAGACACGGATTTTCCACTCTTCGAGTCTGTTGATATGTGTTTGTCATTTTCTTCTAATATTATTGCAATATTTATAGTAATGCATGTAAGGTAATGGAACCTCAACAAGTCACCAAATCCACCAAATATTAATTAATTAGCCCAATTATCATTTATTCCCTATTTCCTTCTCAAATTCAACTAAGTTATTTAAAAAAAATTTGATGGAGAGGTGTTTAAAATCGTTTTCTAGTTGTTTGAGCTTCTGCCGAATATCTTAAATGTGGTTTATATTTAATTTTTATGACTTGATTTTGCAGTATTGTTGATATTTTCTCGTAATTGTTTAATGGCTGTTGTGGAAATTAAAGTTGCATTGGTGTAATATATAATTGAATCGTTTTTTTTAGAAAAAAGCGATTGAATTAATAATAGTTGCTAGTTGGATATATTACTTTTAAAACTATAAATTATACTATGTAGGAATAGTATAATATTAATTCAATATGAAAGTTTCGTAACATTTTTTGTCGTTATTCTATGTAAAATATTTTAATATTAGAATTCTTAGATAGTAATAAGTTCCCCGCGCACTCAACTCATAAAGTCTGCAATTTTATATGGACAAGCACACACATCGTTCACAAAAACTAGTAGTACTATCTATACTAATATAAAGGTTGAGTTTTGAGGGCAATTTGGTAAATGAGAGATGTTTTTTTAGGACAATTTAGGTAGCTGAGAAATATTAATGGAATTTGGATTGAAAGTAATCGATAATAAAACGGCGTTTTCAAAGCATCAATATGATAATTGTATTGGTTTCATTTCCTTAATGACATCATTATATACTAACTTGGCGTTTTAAAAAATAACCGCAATTGTCGTTACTTTTTATAAATAATAACTATGGCTACTATGTGCAAATAAGTAGTACTATAAATATAATTATCTCCACTTTAGAATTTGCATTAAATATTTGTTCAACTCTTGCTATTCAATCAACTCAAAAGTTTTGAAAAAAAAAACAGTAACACCCTAATAATAAGAAAATTGTGGCCCGTACATTAATTCTCACAATTATTATTCATTTAAATGCACAATTCTCATCCCAAATATTGACGACACTTAATATTCAGCCATCCCTATATATCTTTTTTCTCTTGAATCCCTAGGCACTCACCATGCTTGATGTTTGAGAGCTATCCGTCATCACAATGGTATAAATCATTCGTTCTTTAATTTCCGTTTCTCAATTTTAATATTCTATGTTTATGTATGCTACTTTAGCATTTTATCTGTTTTTTATGGATTATGCTTAAACTGCAGAAGTTGTAAACCCAAAGCATTTCCGTCAATTGTCCATAACAATTCTTGATTTAGTTCACCAAGCTGCCAATTTACATGCAGCATAAAAAGGGTGCTAATGAAGGTGTGGTGTTTTTATGTGTTGTTTCTCAACACTAATAGGATTCTAATAGTGTATTCATGGTCCATGAAATCAATATGGTGTTTGTGTTTTATTGAGTATGCGATTTCTTATCATTTCTTTATATTTTTGGTAATCTTAAAACATATTTTATTCCTGTGTTGAGACATCATACGTAATACTATTTGGTTTTCTTGCTGTTTTAGAGTTGAGTTTCCATAATTTTCTATATCCATTAAATAGAAAAATTAGTATTTGGCTCGATTATTTAATGCTACAAAATTATTGTATGACTACTAGCCATTTTAGGGTTTTGAATTTCCATAATTTTCTATATTGATTTTAGATTTTGTATTTTAGCCATCTGGCATCTGGGATTCGATTATAATAATGATAAATCAGTTTGGCTATTGAAATTCATTGGCTTCTTTTAATAAATGAAATATTTTGGAAAATTATGACATTGTATTTAGTTTTGGTTAAAATTATTTTACTATTTAATCTGTATCTATTTTTTAGGCTTGGGTTTAGAGAGTTTTAAGTGTCGGGCTTAGTCTTAAAAATAATTTTCATGTACCATTATTGCAAGCAATATATATTAACTAGGTTGATGATATTTGTGATTTCACTATTAATATTTTTTACAAAGAACTTTTCCAAAATTTATGAATTATTATATTATTATCATCTTATAAACTTTTTTTACGTCTTGCATACTTAGCTACTCTATATCCATATTTCAATGACTCTTTATTAATGATGATTATTATTATTGTATGTTAATATTTTTTATATGAATGATATGAGAGTGTTTATAATGTCCATTAATATAAGAAAGTGGTCATTCAAAGTAAAATGAACTGGGGCGGAGAGAGAATTTTATTGATATTTGACTCATTTGTAGGTCACGATGAGTATATTTTAAAGTTAAGGGTTTATGATTTAGGTTTCAAGGTTTGGGTTTTTAGTGTATAGGGTCACTATATTGCAATGAAATGAAGCTCGACTAGGAAGTGTCTCACCAATGCAATCTTAAATTATTGCAAAGTAAACTTGCTCCTGCAGTTATAACTCAACGGTTAATTCATATTTTCACAGAATTAAAATGCTTTTTAATTTTAAGTCTGATATTTAAATGTCAAGACAGTTTATTAAAATGTCAACACAAATATGTGTTGACATTTTAATGTGATCGTATTGACATTTTTAAGAAAAGTTAGCATTTAAATGCATTCTTCGGCCATGTGGGGTTAATGTGATTGAAAAAGTATAATCCAAAGTAAGAGGATGTCGAGTATTCTTTTGTTTATCATTTCACAAATTTTATTTCGCATAATAAAATAAATACGAAGAAATTAAAATTACCCGTGCATCGCACGGGCGTGATACTAGTTTTTATTAATACAACTGTTAACTTTATTCAATGGGATCAACAGATGATGATTTGAGTAAGGCTATAGGGTGGAATGAACCCAAATAGCCTCGAGGAGTCATGAGCCATATGATAGTTGATCAAGGTGAGATGACGTCTTCCTCGGATATAGTGGACACGTTACTTTTAATTCCAGAGGGAAATTCGGATATCCGTAGATACCTGATTCGAAAATTTTGGGTAGCCACACCTGAATAATGGTTGTCCACCCCTCTTGATACCTGACCCGATAATAGAATTAGGTCAGATACCCGAACTCGACCAATAAGATAGCTGAAGAAACTGATTTTTTGGTGCCGATATATAATGATTTTAACTACTCCATATTCCTAATTTTGTAACTCTTAATAACAGTTTATATCCCTTTTTCGTATAAATATATTAAACTATATAACATCAAATGAAATTCATAAAGAATAAACACCAAAAAGTAATAAGTTTATGCCCAACTCAATATATACTATCTATAGAAAAAGAGATAAAATGGTTAGAGAATTGCACTCATGTAACTTGATTTTTTTAAGTGAGTATTATTATGTAAAAATTTATTTAATTAAAATAAATAAGTTGTTTATATGATTTAAAAGTGATTAAAAACAATACTATTAATAATAATTCAACACTGAACTGGCAATTAAACTGAGAAAATTTATATGTCATGAAATGACATAATGAAAATTTTCAGCTTTAAAAATCGGAATATTTGAATCTCAATAAAAATACCCCTTTTTTTCTTAGAAGGTACATGTAAAATGACTTGTGACTGTGATAATTAACTAATGATCATCGAAAGTAGGTATGAAAATTTCCCACCCAAGTAATAGTATATACTTACTATAAAATCTTAAATTAATACTAGTACATTATATCGAATTGTGTTATTAATTGTGATTTCTTGCAACTCCAAAATCCATATGTAAATAAATTGTTAGGAACCCAACCATTATTCGAATACAAAAACTACTTTACGAAACTTGTTTGTATTCTTCCTATTTGTACACTTATTAATTTAATTAAAGTAGTAAAAATAAAACTGTTTATTTATCATTTAACTTTGAACTAATTAAGAAAACCGGCACACAAAAACAGAAAATATGCTTTATTCATTTGCATCCAATGGAATGTTCTAGTAGAAAGGGGAAATCATTTGGTTAGACTTCGAAACTATTTTATCAATAATTCAAAAGCTATTTCAATTGATGATTGATGATAGATGATAGGTTTTATGTGGTTGTCCTTGCATCATCATTAAACCGTAATAATTGACAGATTTTAGAAACGGAATTTATTTCCTAAAAGAAACAAAATAGAATTTGCGGTTGATGATATATCTTTGTATTTGAAATCAATTTTTGTTAGGTTGAAGTGTTGAACTTGATAGCATACTTCCTAAACAATCAAAGGCTATATGAAAAGAAGAAATAAGAATCCCAATCTTCCTAGTTGATCAATTTGATGGGTGACAAGGTAAAATTGCTAATAAAATTGCGAAGGTTGTTTGAATAATGATTTGTCTCACGCTTTTCAAATTTTGAAGACAATTGCAAATTTACAAATAAATGAAACGATGTCGTATTTTAGCGTTAAAAAGACATAGTTTTCCTTAAATCATCCCATTTTCCATTTTTTTTAATATTAGGGTTAACTACCTAGTGGGTTTTGATACTATGAGACTGGATCTTGTTCAAGGTTTATTCTTTTTCGATGAATCAATTGTTTGATTAATGTTTGATTAATGTTTGATTCAAACTATAAAAATTTGTACAGTTGGATGAGTGAGTTAATTCATTGTGCTGCATAATTTGATTTTTTGGTTGATGGACAATGATGAGGAAGAAGGGACTACGGGAGAAGATGAAGAAGTAAAGAAGGTGATGATGAAGAGGAATGGAAGTGGAGAGTGATTATCTTGATGATGAGTTGAGTGCTGAGAGTGAAGATAAGAAGTTGTTGATAGATATATGAATAAAGGCACCAAGTGAAATATATGACAAGATCCAAGGATTATGGTGAGACGATGCGATGATTGAGGCAAAAGTATGGAGTGATCGACAGTGCAAAGACACAAACAAAAAGTAGTTTATACTTTAGAAGCGGACGAGGAGATAAATGAACCAAAATATATCTGATATGCGTTACTCATGTCAACAAGTGCTTCTTCTTTTCTAACACATGTGCTTTGCAATTAATTATGAGTGGATGGCCTATTAGGAAGTTTCTCATGGTAACAAAACATGCTGGAAATACATGAATTGATATGTAGGACAGTTGTCAATTTCGGAATCGGGTCGACTTATGTTAGCACGTGGGAATAATTGTTAATTTGAAAGTTGGAACGTTACAAATGAACTCAATAAGTATTACTATAACGAAAAATATGCTAATGAAATTATAAAGATGAAGACGAAAAGACATTTAGGAAACTTCTCTATCATTTCCTTTTTCATTTACTACGAACTCAGTAAGTATTACTATAACGAAAAATATGCTAATGAAATTATGAAGATGAAAAGACATTTAGGAAACTTCTCTATCATTTCCTTTTTCATTTACTACGATCTCAATAAGTATTACTATAACGAAAAATATGCTAATGAAATTATGAAGATGAAGATGAAGACGAAAAGACATTTAGGAAACTTCTCTATCATTTCCTTTTTTATTTACTATTAATTTATATCATCTAAATCATTAAACGTTTGAGCCACATTATTTTTTAATTTGCCGGAAACAGTTGTCATGGTCCATGGAACAATTGCGATTTCTCCAAACTTCTATATAGAACACTCAATTTGACTTGCATTTGCATATCATTATTTCAAAACAATTTTCCACTTGTAAAAATGAATTTCTCATTTAATTTAATGTTTATATTCTTGACCAAAATGGTAAGGATCCAAAAATACAAAACTGAAGCAGCGGGCCCCGCATACCCCCTTCTGTCTGAAAAATCCCATTCCATACACCTCAACCAACTTGCTAAGCGCCACGTAGCTTTCATGCTACTGACTAGGAATATGGGATCCCAATATTCCCCATTCTGCCCTCCACAACCTAAATCCCAAATCTACCCTCTACACTCAAAATCCCTCCAAATCCCCAAATTACCCTCACACTCATCTCTATAAAATCCTTCTCCTCTCTCTCCATTTCCTACCAATTCCCCCAAATTCCTCCAGCAAAATCACAAAAAAAAAAATCCCCAATTCTCAGGAACTGGCGTTACCCACGGAAATTCTGGAGGATTCTCGAAACAAAGGGGTGGTGACCGCCCTGTATGACGCCCTGAGCCGCCGCGACGCCGAGGCAATCCAGCAGATCCTCGCCCCCGATCTCGAGTGGTGGTTCCACGGCCCCCCTTCGCACCAGTTTTTGATGCACCTCCTCACCGGCAGCAACAAGGACTCCTCCTCCCCGGAATTCAGCTTCGTCCCCCACAGCGTCGCCGCCTTCGGCCCCACGGTCCTCGCCGAGGGCTTCGACCCGACCCACTCCATCGCCTGGGTCCACGCCTGGACCGTCACCGATGGGATAATCACCCAGGTCCGCGAGTACTTCAACACCTCCCTCACCGTCACCCGCTTCTCCGCCGCCGCCGGCCAATCCGACTGCAGCATTGCCACCCTCCACTGCCCCTCCGTCTGGGAGAGCAGCCTCCCGGGTCGGGTCGGCAAGTCCGTCCCCGGTCTCGTCCTCGCTATCTAAAAACTTAAATTACCCGACCCGATTCCCGGGTCCGGTTTCCCGAATATAATCGCCGCCTTTTTCGACTTTTTATTTTATTTTTAAATACTGCTGTGTGTGTGGAGAATAAATAGGCATGGGCTGAGGTGGCACCGTCGATCTTTTTTTTATCCGTCTATCAACGGCTAGGATTGATCTCGGTGGTGGTGATCAGCTGCTTGTCACGTGTTGTGGAGTCGACCAATACGATGTGGATTGGGAGTCTCTTTTCCTTTTATTGTGTGTGTGAAGTGGAATTTGCGATGAATGAAGTGTTGTGTGATTGGTTAATGAATCGATTGTTCCTTTTTAATGGGCCCGAGTCTAGTCGACATAAACCACACGTGATAATTTCGCGTATAAGCTATTCAAACGAATTGATGATTTTTGTCTTGGACCTAAATGTTAGATAATCTAATAATTGACAGCTATATTTTAATCAATTATTTTCAATATCATAATCAAACCAGCAAAATTATCTGTTCTTGAGTCAATGGATTGGACCAATTTGATTATTGGTTCTTGAATCATAATACATCAAATGCCAGTAAGTGCATAAAATACACAAATAAATACAGTAACTTTTTTCAAAATATCTTAATAGAAAATTACAGTATAAACCTAAACATGATATTCAATAATTGTCTCCTTTACAATTTGTGGATGGTTAATACGACTCAAATCATTAAATATACTATTATCACTATACAAAATTAATCGTCTGTCAAAATACTAGGAGTAGTAATTATTTTTTTGATTTTAGATTAAGAGAAAACAAGTTCTTTTACCATTTCTTTTCTTGGAGGAATTGCATAATAATAAATATTAAGGTATTATAAATGTGGCTAGCTAGTCATATTCGTTGTGATTTGGAGAACTTATCCAACTCCATGTAGAAAAATTGTTATCTGATTTGATGATAAGATGGAGCGTTTATTGGACGATAAGCAAGATTTTTCAGCTAAATGACATCTTAACGTTGAAAGTAATAAATAAATATTTGAAATATTAAGGTATTCCTAAAGTCATGATCAGACTAATAAAAGTCTATATCATACGTATATCAGTGGTGGAATTGGGAAAAATTAGTGCTCATGCCGTGCACATCATAACTTTTGCAAAATAAAGTATTAGTAATTATGCATTACCTCATATAGTATTAGTTCATGGTGGGCTTATTCTATGCAATATAAATTATTAAGAAAATCATTTTACTGTTGAATAATTCTATTTTAATATTTTTCAATAATTTAAAATCTCAAATTTCAAATTTACTTGACAAAATAGTTTTTTAAAAGTATTGTGTGAGCAGTCATAACATGATCATTAATATGGTCGTTTAACGTCAATGTGAAAAATGAGTATTTATTGATTTATATTTCATATTCAGTTAGGAGCATATTCCAATAATATTTTTTTTATTTTATGTTTCCTTTTTTTGGGGGAGGGTATACTGTAAAATTCTATTCCTTTATGCCTTTAAATGGATATGATTTATTCCATCAAATGTCACACAGATATTCAATAGGAATTATCAGATTATGAATTATGGACCAAATTGGTATATATTGATGGGAATTAAGATGTCATTAAATTCGAATTAATCCTAAATTCATAGTATATTTTGATCCCTCGAGTAATTTGATGCCTTTAGTATTTCTCTCTCTTTTTAATGTAATTTTTGATAAGCTATCGTCTTTAATTGCAAGAAAAGTAGTAGTGATTTTAGGAGTTAAAAAGTAGTATGTAGAATAATAATAAAAAAAAGCATTCTTAAAGAATATCAATTATTTGACATACCATATCATTACTTTTTTGTGGTCGGCCAAATAATCATATAGGTCCAACTGATTGTAATTAATGAAATATGTTATGTGTGAAAATCATATCAAGATCCACCATTAAAAGAAAAGTATCACCTACAAAAAAATGAAAATAGAAGAAAATTAAACATGAGTAGATATGAATTATGCATAGGGATGTGGTTCAAATGGTACATATAGTAACAACTTAATGAAATATCCCTAGAATTATATTCTGAATTCGCCATTAAATGTTACGTACAAGATATACGTTACTTCAATGTTATTTAAAAGAATACTATAAGCACTAGGTCTTAAATCTTTAACAATACTACAAGTATACAAAGCTTTAGATATCAATTCCAGCAAACCTAAAATTAATTTCATAAACCATTTATGTAGTACTAATGAAGTCAACATCGATGGAGTTGTAATTTACGATATTTTAGTTGAAGAATAATGGACCAACCCACCACTTTCATTTGATAATATGGTGAATCGAACAATTGGATTCCACTATATAAATTTGCTTTTATATACCCAAAACCTATGTGCATCGAATAATTTAGTATGTCTAGCTGGAAACATCGTTATGTTATAAGCATTATTCTATTTAATTTGTCAATTATATTGGTGTGATATGTCCACTTTTATGTTAGCAATGTTAAGAAGTCTTCAATAAATAGTGTTTATTAATATAGATCTATTTTGGTTGCTTTCGGCTTTGTAAAAGCTCCTTTTCCCCTTTGAATTACAGTGTAATTATCGATTTTCACCAATCTTTTAAAAACCATATTGGTAAGCAAATCGAAAGCTATCAGTTCATGATTCATTTGATCGGATCAATTTAATTACTGATGGAGACGAAATACTATGACATATACTTCCTCCATTCCATAATAATGGTCACTTTTATTATGGACACGAGTTATAAGAAATGTAAAAAAATTGGTTGGAAAAGTTAGTGGAATGCAGGACCACTTTTTTTTTTATATTGGTATTACAATAAAATGGGAGTAAAGTGAGTTAGTGGAATGTTAGATAGACCTATTTATCATTTATGGTAAAAATGGTCACTTTTATTATGGGCACGAGTTATAAGAAATGTAAAAAAATTGGTTAGAAATGTTAGTGGAATGTAGGACCACTTTTTTTATATTGGTATTATAATAAAATGAGAGTAAAGTGAGTTAGTGAAATGTTAGACATACTTACCATTTATGGTAAAAATGTAGTGTGACAATTAGTGTGGGACGGATCGAAATAGAAAAGAGTGACAATTAGGGGTGAGCATTCGGGTTTCGGTTCAATTTTTTGCCTAAATCGAATTTAGTTCAAAATCCAAACAGAACCGAACCCGAAAAACCGAAAATCGAACATAAAAAATCGAACTAAACTGAAATTATATGAAATAACCGAAATTAATATAATATAATATATTTTATTTTATATATATTTATATATACAAATAGAATATATATATATATAATATAAAATTAATAGAATATATATATATATATATATAATACATATTGTAGAGAATATATTAAAAGAATATATATTATGTACATAATATAATATATTACATTAATATAATATTATATTTAAAATATGATTCGGTTTGTTATTTCACCCGAACTGAATCGAAAAATAAAAAAAAATCGAACCGAATTTTAAAATTTCGGTTTGCTTCGGTTCTGATATTCGGTTTTTTTGCTCACCTCTAGTGACAATTATTGTGGAACGAAGGGAGTAGTATATAATTAAAAAAAATCGATAATCCATTTCAAATTTTACAAAAAATAAATAATAGTTATAATTGATTATTAATTTCTTCTATATATATTATTCCTTTCGTTCTGAAAAAATAGACAAACTTATAAAAAAATAGTACGATTTTTAATGTGCAATGAGTAAAATAAGGGATGGGGAAAAAGTAAAAGAAAGAGGGAAATGATAGTGATATTATTGTTAATGGATTGTGGACTCTATATTATTAGTGGTGTGAATTTTTATATTTAATCTTCGTTTATTTTTGGAGGATGATTAAAATGGTAAAGTTAATCCATTTTTTTTAAGGAACAGAGAGTATAAATAGTGAAGTTTTTTAAATCGATCCATGAGATTAGAACCACATAAATATGACAACGCAACATCGACTATATACATAAAATAATGTGTCTGAATTGAGTTGTTGCAGTATCAATTTACCACGTCCATTGTAACTGTGTATTAATAGTATCAACATAAAATAATGTTTGCAATTAATAAGAAAAAGTAAGTATCAAACTTTATATTTTAAGTTGGGTCTTGATTTCTGATGTCTAAATTTTAACTTTTGTTGGAAATTTGTGACACTGACGACAGTGGAACTTTTTTTGTTAGATTGTGACACATATTATATCTCTGAAATATCCAAGCCAGGTTTCTTTCATGCTAGCAAATCATTCATTATATATACTCAAACACCATCATTGATTTATATAACGAAAATTTAATTCTTGATTTCATTGGACAAATGCATACTTTTACCTGAACGCCAATAATCTTCTAAACATTAAATATTGGAACACCGAACACAAATAATCTTGAAATTAATTCAGCGACAAAAATTTGTGCAATATATTCAACAACTACATTCATTAATCATTAGTGGGAGTTTGGTAAATACAAGTTTAAATGGAAAAATCGGTGTATTTAATATATTTAGGTAGGGAATAGATAACAAGATAATCATGATAAAACTTTTTTTAAAGTCAAGAACACATATTAATATCAGTTCGTAAAAAGTGCCAAACAAACATATATCGATGATCCAGTTACGCTTCTCATCCTATAGAAAAAAGAAAAATTGATAACAAAAAAATAATTCTACAATTACGATTAATTAAATACGCTATATGACATTATATGTGGACCACAAACCTCTAAATTTTACTAGCATTTCACAGCTTAACTTAGATTATTTTTGGAACATCCAAAAAAGAAAAGAATTGAAAGATTTGTAGTAAATACACAAATTTTACAAAACATTTCATATTTATCTCATATTTGTATAAAAAGTTTGAAGTGGACATAAATTATACAACGAGTTTCATTCATGTTATTTATGTTTAGAAGCCATTTTCTCTTTGTCTAGTAGTACAAAATATATCATCATTGTTTTATGTTGTTACAAAAAATTGTGTCATTGGTACAACAAATATCATTATTGTTTCTCATTCGTGTTATTTATATTTGATGTCATTATATCATTGCTTATTAACATGTACAAAATGCTTCATTATTATTTTATGTTGGTATAAAAAATTATCTCATTATCTTATGTTGGCATAAAAAATTTCATTATTATTTTATGTTTTGCTAACGATATTCAAACACATATAAATCATTGTTTTATATCTGGTATGCTCAAACTAATATGACAAAAAGTATTAAATTGAAATGTTAACAAATTTTTTGTACTCCCTCCGAATATTTTCTCCCGTCCTACACTACGTGAATGATTTTCCATACTTAGTTAAAATCAAAACATCTAATATCAATTACTTTACTCTCTTTTATACTTTACTCTCTTATCTTATCATATTTTTTATTTTATTCTTTCTATTTAATTTTAAAATATTATTTTATTAAATTCCGTATCGAAAAGAAATTAACCACCAATGGTGGAACGGAGTTACTGAGGCTGAGGGATTTATACAATTCTCAATATTTTTTTTAACTATATAGTCTAAAAATAAAATATTTTATATGAATGTAATTATTCAGGAAAAAATCAAATGATGTAACCTATTCCTTTTGCTAAAACCCCAAATCAAGATAATCAATTTGGACGAAAGCCTCGCCCTACCCACACACCGAACTGGAAAATTTCCTCCCAATTCACATCACCCTTTATGTTTATGGGAAGATCAATTCAATCTGCACAAAACATCCAGCAATTTGTCCGATTCATCTCTTCCCCTCAAATAGAGTCACGCCGCGCTGTCCAATTGAAACCCAAATCCAGTGCTCGACCCGACCCGACTGAGCCCACACCCGACCCGCAAAAGCTAAGGGTGCGCACCCGCCTCATGGAAGCGGCCGAGAACTCCGAGCGGCAGCGGAGGACGCCGCTGGCGGATGTGGTGTCGGACTGCGCAAGGCGGTGGTTTCAAGACGCGCTCAAGGAGGCCAAAACTGGCGATACCGCCATGCAGGTGCTTGTGGGCCAGATGTATACAAGTGGATACGGGGTTGCTAAAGATGCCCAGAAGGTGTTTGATGATATGCCTGTGTTGCTTTAGTTTGTTTATTTTTCTTCTTTCTTAATGTGCAAATGTTATGTCTAGGCGAAAGATTATATTTTGTTGCAAGAAATGAGCATATATATGTAAATTGAGTTGGGAGAATTGGGAATTGATTCAGGTAAAGGTTATAAATTACACTAAGCTGCAAGTCTTGTGGTAATTGCCAATTGGGAATTGAATTGAAGTGCGAAATTTCGGAGAATAGGATTTAAAATGTTAAATATCCTGATTTCTTTGTTTTATCAGCCTTTTGAACATAAAGGAAGTCATAGTTGCAATGTATAGTGATAAGAGCATGGATTAAAGTAGCTTTCTTTATATGCTATGGATTCTTGGATTAGCTAAGTTTGTCATTGCATTTGGTTTTCAGGGAAGAGCGTGGATTAACAGGGCAGCGAGAAGTCGGTCTTCGGCATGGAAAGTAGGCGATAAGCGTCCAGGTATTTGATTTTGATCATGCTGTCGTTGAACTCAATTACTAGTGGTTCCTGCCATTTGCTATTGCTCTTGATTGATTTGTCATATTTTTGTCCTCGCCAAGGTTATAATGCTAGTGATTCAGATTCGGACGAGGCAGAAGAAGTCTCAAATAGTTAAATGAGTGTACATCGATGATAATGTGAGTCCTCTTCTCGCCACATGTCATCGAGCTTTCTCTTCTTGCTCCCCCCTGTTATCTATAGTGCTTTACTGAAATTGGTTTGTATTGAGATATGCAATCCCTTCTCTCCTTTTCATATCTCCTACTATCTTTTACTCGTATCTTTTCACTTTAATGTTATAACCATACTTTTGTAATGAATGGCTTGATGTTTGCTATTGATGGAATTGATGCAATGCAGCCAAAAAAGGAGGCTTAATATTAGATTTTACAATAGGTCTGATTGATAGCAAAGTTTGGCCTTAAGTAGAGCTCCACAAGGTGCAACCAATACAACTATTGTAATATAATACCGTATACTAGTATGTATTTGTTCGGCTTCCCAGACTTACATTATGTGAACGAAAGATATCGATACTTGTTTTAGTTATACTAGTAAAAGCTGGTTTTATTGCAGTGTACTTCTATGCTGACTGGACACCTCTGGCTGCCATGCTCGCGATGATCTGCCTCGTTCTCACATCTCACATTTTTCTTCAAATTAAGATATTGTTTGGATCTTATTTATCTTCCAAGTGCTCAATTTTAAAATTGTGTTTTCTTGTTCTTGGTCATCTGCTTACATCTTAACACAGCTCTTCATTGTTGTTGGATCACTCCATCCCTTTTCTTCCGATTCTTCCTGAGTTTGGTTGATATGCTGTATATCTGTGGATTCTGGTTACTACGGGAAACCATTTATTCAGTTTATATTTGCTGGGTTTCAAATATGGAAACTACCTATCATACTCTTTCCTACATTGCGCTCACGACTCATGCATGCATCGCAAAGAGAGGAAAATAACACTTTCGTTGCGAAACACCACTTGATCAATAAGCAATCTTAACCTCATGTGGATCTTGAAAATGGGTGAGGTTTTGAGCATAATTACATAGCTCTAATATGTTAGGAGAAACAAAAGATTTCAATACCATTCCTAAATATAAAGGCCTATCCAAAATAACGGGACAACAAGTTAATGTGTACTACGAAGATAACCTTATCCAGCTCCGGACGTCGATCATAGGCTTTGTAGTGCCATGCTATCCCCTTTTTAATCATCAACTCCTATCAAAACGACGAAATCCAAACATTTTATATATCACATTGTGTTAAGATGTTGTTGAAAAGACTGATACAGGAATCTGATCACACTACCTGGACGAAGATGTCGTTGCAATATACATCTCCCACGCACCTACCGTAACGATCTTCACCAAACACAAGCACTCTTAGACACTTGTTCTGCACAATTTTCACCTGTTCTTCCTTGGCTTCTTGTCCAAATGGCATTTCGTGCTCGGGTGCATCAATTCCCCTGTTTAAGCAAGTCCACACACATCAGAAATGTCTCAACAAACACCAAATGCATTCAAGAAATCACTACCTTAGCTGTATTCTGTATTTTTTGGCAAGAACCTCCTCATTTTGAAGTTTTATCACCCTGCATACAAAGCCTAATCAGCATCGATTTTCCGATCTCAACATTGATCTGCAAGCCAAGAGATAACACATATCCAACCTGTATCCTGCGTCAATAATAAGCTTGTGGAGTTCATCAGCATCACCATAGTTCCTCCGTGCACGAGCCTTAGCTTTTTCATCAGCAGCAACTTGGACTACCCTAGGAACATTAGCAGACTCTCTAAGGTCCGCAACACTTACATAGTTATTGTATCACCATCCGCCACAGCCCTCGGGTCTACCTGTGGACACACACCAATTGCACAGTTATTGAATCAGAAACAACTGCTGATTTCAGGCTGTAGCAAAGGTTGAAAGAAAACATCTTTCTTTTCTTACTGGGATAGTATGTAATTCGAACATGAAACCTTGAGGCTCGGAGGGAGGAGCCCAGGTGGTGAGCTCGGCCTAAGAGTGAGGCAGAGGAAGGCCATAGTAAGCTAAGAGACCCTTGAAAAGCAGAGCAACCAAGATTATAAATATCCACATTTTGCTACTAATCAGTATTGCAAAAATGGTTGTAATGCCATCAGCTTCCGTGCTTAAGAAAGGGAAAAACATGTCCATGCGCGCCTTAAGCAAACACAGCCGATGCGCGCATTTTGTGAATAAGCATGGTCACCGATGCTTCAAGTTTACAGTTTCAGCTACTTTTGCACTTTTTTCATTTTCATTATCTAATGCATAAAGGGCATTTTAGTCCAAAAAATGCAAAAACGTGCAAACTTCAAAATCCAGTGCAGAGAAAAACACGTGAATAGTGCTAGTGCTAAAAAATTTAAGTGCTTTTGCATGCACATGGTTGCTAATGCGCTAAGAAACCTCGACGTCGGCCTTTTGGTGTCTTTTGAGAGTCCGAATCACGAGGCGGGAGGCTTCTTCCGCCGATTTAGGTGGTGGTTTTGTCTCTCTCCAAGCTCCGGCTAGATTCTTGTACCTTTTATTTTCATTGTTGCTAACATCAATTTAATGCAAAGAAATAGATAAGTGAAACAAATTGATCGAGTGATTACCACTTGCATTGAGCTTTTCTGGATGAGACAACATGCTTACACAGTTCTCGAGGAACCTAAAATCCAGAAACACCAAAAATTAAAATTTCTGGTCTCTTTATAGAACACAAAAGAGATTTTGAATAAATGTCAGAATCGGGGTTACCTGGTTGGTGATTTCAAAGTTGTAAAGATCCTGGGCGAGGGCGGAAACTCCGACCGTGACGCCGCCGTGGTGGCCGCCGGAATCGGATCGTTCGCAGAGTTTGGCGGACAGAAACCTTAGAGCGTTCCCCATTTACAGATTTTTTTTTGTTTTATTTCGATTTGGGTGATTTTCGATTGACTTGAAAATGATGAAATATCTTGCAACCGCAGTTGGGGTATTGACCGGCTGCTACATGTTTTGTTGGGGTTTTGACTTGCTATTCAATGTTACTCCCACGTTCTCATCATAATTGTCACTCTTTTTTATTTTGGTCCGTCTCATAATAATTGTGACATTTCACTTTTATCATAAATGGTAATTAGGCCTCACATTCTACTAACTCAATTCATTCACATTTTATTATAAAATCAATATAAAAAAGTGAATCTCACATTCCACTTCGTCTCTCAAATTCTATTGGGGGGGGGGGGGGGGGGGAATTTGGGATGTCGCCGGTTCAAGAAACATCGGTTCGACTACTGGGGCCTTGAAATGTTTCTTCGTCGGGCTAGAATTGTAGTTGGTCTCGAAGCCTAGCTTGTGACGTCAAAAACTAATTCTATCGATAGATTGTTAAACTTAGTTGTTAGATTAATGTAATTAAACTTAGTTGTTAGATTTTTTTTAGAATCTATTGATAGATTATGTTGTTAATTGATGCATTATAGTATGATGATTGCAAAAAGAAGATTATATGTAGAGATTGAAGTTTGAAAGGGACAAATTTAAAGAACAAGTGTGATGCCAAACAATGAAGGAGGGTGTTTTGAAAAAAATCTTTTCTTAAAGATTGAAAAGTGTGTCACTCCAAATTGATGTTGATAAATTAGGCTTCAAAAATCGAATGCGAAAGTTTGTAATTGTGCCGTTGTGTGTTATAATTGGATTCAAGCTCTTCCATAACATCTTTAATAGTGAGTTGAAATTTGTTATCAATAGGATAAAATTTGAACTTCAATAAAAATTCATGATAATAAAGTACTAGACCTTAAAAGATTTATAGGACATTATTCGAAAGAAAAAGAAAACAAATTACATTAGAGCACACTCGTATAGTAAACTATGCTAGATGGAACTTGAGAAAGAAATGGGATTTGGAGGAATGGGAATCTCGACAGTCCCCTCCAACATTAGCAGAACTTTTTTCATTGCTGGACGCAGCGACGGATCATATTGAACACACCATATCCCTATCTTCACCATCCTCTCCACTTTCCTCACTTCCACCATCTCATCCCCCACCAGACTCCCAATCTTCTCCATTGCATAACACTCGTAAACCCATTCCTCAAGAATCGCCTCATCCTCACTCCTGCTATAGTCAACACACTTTCTACAACATATGATCTCCAGCAGCATCACTCCGAAGCTATAAACATCTGCTTTCACCGTGATCGCCTGCTTTTGGTACCACTCTGGCGCTACATAGCCATTAGTCCCTCTTATCTCAGTATACGTATTACTCTGATCTTGCTTAAGAAGCTTCGCCAGCCCAAATTCTGATATCTTAGCGCGCCAGTTATCGTCCATGAGTATGTTTTGAGGCTTTATATCGCAGTGAATGATCTGCGTCTCGCACTCTTGGTGCAGATACAGTATCCCTATAGATATATCTCGAGCGATATCCATTCGTTCCTCCCAGTTCGGCCGTTTCTCTTGATTCAAAAGCATGTCTGCAAGGGATCCGTTGCTCATGTACTCAAACACCAACAGTTTGTTGTCTCCATCAAAGCAGTAACCTAGGAGACGGACTAGGTTCCGGTGTGATACGGCTGTCCCGATATCACGTCCGGAGCCTGCCCCAGTATCACTCCCGGAGCCGGAGCGCTCCCCAACACACGAACAAGAGCCAGAGCCCGACGCAGAGCCAGAGCCCGATGCAGCAGCTAGGGTGAGTGACAGGGAGAAAGGGGAGGCAGCCCCGAAGAGGAACTTGAGGCCGCGGGACAAGCTACGAGCGCCGAGCAAGTTCCAGAATTAGGATGATGGGGTCTGTTTTAGTTAGCAAGTCTTTTTGTTTTTCTTTCCTTATACGTTTTTATTTCCTTTAAACATTATTTTTGTTTATTGAGTCGGGCCTGATTTATAAGCCCCGTTCGGGTTTTCTTTGTGGTTCTTTCCCGAATCGAATAGGATACGTCGAACCACCCTAGGGTCCTTAGTATAAAATAGGGTATTTCATCCATTACTTGCTATGAAATATTTTCCCTAAAACCTAACTTGTGAAACAAACTTTGATTATTCTTGATTCTCGTCTATTGTTGCCGCACGGAACACGTCCGTTCAACAGCAATCTGTTCAATTCTTCGAGCTCGTCGAAGAGCTTGATCGTTTCTGCATTGAGAAGAAGTCTGAAAATCGGGTCTAGCGGAGAACGTCCGTAACATCTGGTGCTTTCATTCCGATACTCGACTGCAACTGTGAAGACATTCTGAATGGCGTCGGACCTGCCACTGGCCGAATCAATATCGGCGCTGCACTTGGGACCGACGCAGCGGAGGAACGACGGCGAGGTTGGGGGGCGACAGAACCCGACTGACCCGGTCACGCTAGGGTTTGCGCAACTGAATGCGCGCTTCGATAAGATGGATCGACGGGTGGATAATTTAGAACGCCGACCGATAACTCATGACAGCCCTGAGGCGGAGTTTGATGAGGGCGATCAGGAATGGGAGGAATACCGTAAGCAGGATCGGAACCCACGTGAGGGCCACGACCGGCCATACCGACATCAGGCTAGAGGGCGTGGGCGACCAAATCGTGGGGGTCGCGGGGATCGCTTGATAGACGGGTTCAACCAGGGCCGTGGGGGCCGTCCTATGCAGCGCCGTGGTGAATACACATCGGGCCGCCGTCGCGACAATTGGGACCCTCCCCAGAGACACGACGAGTGGGATGATGAGGGGTACGACGATCGCACGGTAACGTGCTGGGACCCACCACAGCGCCGAGACCGATTGAACCTTCAGGGGTCGGAGTATTCTCCGGGCATGAAGATGGATGCGCCACACTTCGATGGCTCCGATGCACCCAATTGGATTTCACGCGTGCAATATTTTTTTGATCATAAACGGATCCCGGAAGCAGAACGCTTACACTATGTCGTCATGCTTTTTGATCCACCGGCTTCGGAGTGGATCTTCAACTATCGAGAGACCAATGGTTTTGTGACGTGGCCAGAATTCTTGATCGACGTAAGACATCGATTTGACCCTCAGAGCTTCAAAAATTACACGGGATTAATTGCCAAATTGGTCCAGACGACCACTGTGGCGGATTATCACGCGACGTTCGAACGTTATCTCAATCGGGTGACTGATCTATCGGAGTCGGCCTTAATTCCAATTTTCATTCAAGGCCTTAAGCAACCCCTGCAGGAGAAGGTAGAATTACAATACCCGGAGTCATTGGCAGAGGCAATGTCCTTAGCGCTGCGACTAGCAGCTACTCACGAGGACCGGCCACCTACGTCGTCTTACTCGCGCCGGCAATGGCCAGGCAGGGAGCAACGGCCTAGTACCGTCCCTATGACCAACCAGCCCCCGGCACCCCAGCCGCAAGACCCGCAAGGTCGTGAGCCAGACAAATCGCGCCCATACCCGATTCGGGTGTCCAATGCGGAGAGATCAGAGCGAGCTCGTCGAGGCCTTTGTTATCACTGTCCCGAAAAGTGGGTAACGGGCCACGTCTGTAAGGTTAAGTTGCTTTGCTATATGGATGACTAGGTTGAGGAGCCGCAAACTGCCAAGGCAGGCGAGCCGACCTCCGAGGATGAGCTGATTACTGCAGACTTATCACACCTCCACGCCTTGGATGGCCGAGGGAGCTCGAAACCATTCATTGTACCGGGGACGGTGGGCGAGACAGCCGTCAGGGTCTTGATAGACACAGGCGCGACTCTGGACTTCCTCCATCCCAGGATTGCGGAAGCTCTCCAATTGGATCTATCGCCGATTCGACCGTTCCGTGTACTAGTGGGTAACGGTGAATCGTTGCCTTGTACTCATATATCACGGGGCACAAAACTAACGATACAAGGTACATTGTTCTTGGTGGATCTCCATATTCTCGCCCACCACGGACCGGATGTCATTTTGGGGATGAATTGGTTGGAGTCACTAGGGAAAGTGTCAGCAGATTTTGTTAAAAAGACGTTGGAATTTACTCACGGAGGTCGTACAATATTTTTGCAAGGATTGATGCCGGGCCCGAAGCAGATCTCGTTACACTCGTTATATGCATTAACGGCCCAATTAGCTGACAACGAGTTCTATGAAATTGTACCGATTGACAGTACGCCCAAGGAAGGGGGCGCCGCCGGACAGGAGTCTTTCCCTCCCGACCTGCCGTCAGCAATTATGGAGGTATTGTCGGCACACAAGGCCGTCTTCGATCAGCCCCGAGGCGTACCCCCGCCTCGTCCTTTTGATCACAGGATTCATCTCTTGCCTGGAACGAGACCGGTTAATGTTCGACCTTACAGATATCCTTACTTTCAAAAGACCGAAATTGAGAAGCAGGTACGTGACATGTTGGAACAGGGCATTATTCGCCACAGCCATAGTCCTTTTTCGTCGCCAGTATTACTGATCCGTAAGAAAGACGGCACGTTTCGCTTTTGCATAGATTACCGCGCTCTCAATACGGCGACCGTTCCGGATCACTTCCCTATACCCACGGCGGAGGAGTTATTTGATGAACTAGGTGATGCAAAATACTTTTCAAAATTGGATCTCCGCTCTGGTTATCATCAAATTCGTATGAGTGAGGGTGACATCTTTAAAACGGCCTTCCGGACCCATGATGGTCATTTTGAGTTTCTTGTGATGCCCTTCGGCTTGACGAACGCACCCTCCACCTTCCAGGCGGCTATGAACAAAATTTTCCAACCGCTACTCAGACAATGTGTCATTGTCTTCTTCGATGATATCCTGATTTACAGCCCAACCCTCGAGTTGCATGGCCAGCACTTGGAGGCCGTTCTGGAGCTGCTTCACAAGAATAATTTCTTCGTCAAACTGTCGAAGTGCTCATTTTGCAGTATCACGGTGGAGTATTTGGGGCACATTATTGCCGACGGCCAACTCAAGGCGGACCCCTCAAAACTCAACGCGATGACGGCATGGCCGACTCCGAGGACGGTGAAACAACTTCGCGGTTTTTTGGGGCTAACAGGCTACTATTGACGATTCGTCGCACACTATGCTATGATAGCAGCCCCCCTAACGGATTTACTTAAAAAGGAGGCCTTTCGATGGTCGGCCGAGGCCGAAACGGCTTTTGCAGCATTGAAAACAGCGATGACGTCCGCACCAGTTCTACAACTACCAGATTTCACTCTGCCCTTCTGTGTAGAAACTGACGCTTGTGAAGTAGGCATTGGCGCAGTCCTAATGCAGCGCAATCATCCTGTTGCGTTTTTTAGCAAGAAATTGGGCCCAAGGAGGAAAATAGCCTCGACATACCATAAGGAATTGTATGCTATCGTGGAGGCAGTGCAAAAATGGCGACAATATTTGTTGGGGCGCGAATTCATTATACGGACGGATCAGCGGAGTCTAAAGGAATTATTACAACAGGTTGTACAGACGCCGGACCAACAATTGTATGTAAGGAAGCTAATGGGCTACAAGTTTGTGATAGAGTATAAGCGGGGGATTACGAATAAGGCAGCCGACGCTCTGTCCCGTCAACACGACGCCGAGGGTACCCAGGCCGACGACAACCCGAGCTCCGCCGCAGATGTCGTCGAGATGTCCGCCGAGGGTCCCGCAGCTGTGGACCAACTGCTGGTCACGGTATCCAAGCCCGTGCCGGACATAATGCGCGCACTGCAACACGAGACGGCATCCCGGCCAGAGTTAGTGGAGTTGGTGACCAAGATCAAATCGGGAGATGCCCCGCCACACTTATCATGGGCAGATGGTCTCATATACTATCATCGGCGGGTGTTAGTAAGCGCGGACTCCAAGGTAAAACGAGCATTGCTGACGGAACATCATTGCTCCCCGATTGCAGGACACCCCGGACATGAGCGAACTTTTCGCCTTCTGGCAGCAGGTTTTTTCTGGCCCAATATCCGTAAAGACGTGGTGACCTTTGTAAATGAATGCGTGGTGTGTCAGTCCACGAAGTATTCGACCCGAAAACCAGCAGGTTTATTACAGCCGTTACCAGTCCCCTCGCAAGTATGGAAGGATGTGTCGATGGATTTCATCACCGGGCTTCCGCAATCTCGGGGATATACGGTCGTCATGGTGGTGGTAGATAGGCTTTCAAAATATGCTCACTTTGCCCCATTGCCCGCCAGATTCGATGCCCTACGGGTCGCACAACTCTTTGTGAATACGGTTGTCCGACACCACGGCTTCCCCAAGACCTTGGTTTCGGATAGGGACTCGGTTTTCCTAAACGCCACTTGGGAGGAGATGATGCGTTTGAGCGGCACGAAGCTTCATTTTTCGACAGCCTATCACCCACAGTCGGATGGCCAGACGGAGGTCCGCAATAGGGGATTGGAGCAGTATCTGCGAGCGTTTACAGCGGAGAAGCCATCAAAGTGGGCAAATTTCCTGCCTTGGGCGGAGCTAGCCTTAAATTGTTTTCATCACTCGGCGTTAGGAACGTCTCCTTATCGCGCCTTGTATGGCAGAGAGCCGCCATTGCTAGTGGCGTCACCGCCGTCAGCTCGAACCCCACCTAACGTGGCAGAGATCATTCGGCAACGGGGGGAGTTATTGGTGACCCTACGTGGGAACCTTTTAAGAGCACAACAGCGTATGGCGAATGTGGCCAACCGTCACCGCCGCCACCTGGAGTTTGAAGTGGGGGATGTCGTATGGCTTAAACTGCAACCTTACCGCCAGCACTCGGTGGCGAAGCCGTTGTCGGCAAAGCTCGCACCACGGTACTATGGGCCTTTTGAGATCGTGGAGCGAGTCGGCCCGGTGGCTTACAAATTGCGACTCCCGGAGGGTAGTAAAATCCACAACGTGTTTCATGTGAGTCTATTGAGGGAGTTCGTGGCGGGAGATGGTGATGTGGATGGAATTAAACTCCCACCTAATTTTGTGGGGGGTAGGCCGGTGGTACGGCCAGTGGCAATATTAGAGGAACGAGTGAGCTGGCGCGACGGACGACCGGAGAAACAGGGCCTAGTACAGTGGGAAGACGACGAGTCCACACCTACGTGGGAGCCAATGGAGGCAATAGGGCAGCAGTTCCGTGACGTTCACCTTGTGGACAAGGTGATTTTTAACGGGGGAGGGGTTGATACGGCTGTCCCGATATCACGTCCGGAGCCTGCCCCAGTATCACTCCCGGAGCCGGAGCGCTCCCCAACACACGAACAAGAGCCAGAGCCCGACGCAGAGCCAAAGCCCGATGCAGCAGCTAGGGTGAGTGACAGGGAGAAAGGGGAGGCAGCCCCGAAGAGGAACTTGAGGCCGCGGGACAAGCTACGGGCGCCGAGCAAGTTCCAGAATTAGGATGATGGGGTCTGTTTTAGTTAGCAAGTCTTTTTGTTTTTCTTTCCTTATACGTTTTTATTTCCTTTAAACATTATTTTTGTTTATTGAGTCGGGCCTGATTTATAAGCCCCGTTCGGGTTTTCTTTGTGGTTCTTTCCCGAATCGAATAGGATACGTCGAACCACCCTAGGGTCCTTAGTATAAAATAGGGTATTTCATCCATTACTTGCTATGAAATATTTTCCCTAAAACCTAACTTGTGAAACAAACTTTGATTATTCTTGATTCTCGTCTATTGCTGCCGCACGGAACACGTCCGTTCAACAGCAATCTGTTCAATTCTTCGAGCTCGTCGAAGAGCTTGATCGTTTCTGCATTGAGAAGAAGTCTGAAAATCGGGTCTAGCGGAGAACGTCCGTAACACGGTGATACATCTTCCCAATCGTCTTTAGCTCCGTCTGGAACTCTACCTCTCCTTGTGCGAAATCCTTCTCCAACCTCTTCACCGCCACCATTTTCTTGCCATTCTGCATAACCCCTTTGAAAACCGTGCCAGATGCTCCTCTCCCCAACTCTTCCTTGAAGCCATTTGTTGCTTCCAACCGATGCTCGAATGTGAATACTTGCAGTGAAATGCCCTCGGCAAAGTTAGCTTCATCATCCTTACTGATCTTCTTGTAGTCCTTCCGTTTCTTGTTAGCGAAAAACAGAGAACTCAACAAGGCCAAGACGCCTATAGACATAAGCACAATGCCGGTGATGAGGTAGTCACTACGCCATTCTTTCTTGATGATTCACTTATGGTCGGAATCGCCTCCCATGTCGGGTACAATGGCTTTACTAACGCGAACAAGAGCCAGGTTTGAGTTATGCAGAGACCTTCTTCTGAATCTTAACGGAAGCCTCTGCTTTTTGCATTCGCCGTCTTTAAAGAAGGCTGCTTCGCAGCTGCAGTCATCGAGGCATGCTTTGCTGCACTCTTTTTCACTTATCATCATTTTCAAACTCTCATACGAGTCATCCTCCAATTCTGTGTTTTCGATTATTTTCATTTCGTACTTGAGTCTAGCATCAACCATGGGACAGCCCTGCATGGAGAAGGTTCTAGAACATCCGGCTGTGTTGTTGCCGGAATGAGCAGAGACGAAACCGGGAAGACACTGACATTCCGGCACACTATCAATCAGAATGCAGAAGGAGTTGACACCGCAGAAACCTTTGGGTTGACACTCGTCATAGGTGGAGGACCATCTCCTCGTCCTGATGTGATCATCAAGAGACAGAGAGTAGATGCGGAAGATTCCTCCGACGTCGAGCCTCATGAGATTGACGTATCCCTGTGTAGGGAATCCACCATCGCATATAATCTTCAGAGGCAAGCTACCGTTGAGCAGATAAAGACGGCCGTCGCTGTCGAGGTTGAGAGAGACGTTACTACCTGCTCCGTTTGTGCCTGTTGCATTGTTGGAAAGCTAAGTTGAAGTGTTCCAAAGAGGATGTGGAGTCCCAACATGTTGGAAGTGTATAACATTTATTATGGAGGGTTCCAATAAGTATAGTTCCTAGAACATTTATATCTAGAGTCCTATATAATGTATCCTCCATGTACTCTCAAACAATCAAGTAAATAAAAACATCTTTCTTCCTATCTTTCTTCATGGCATCAGAGCAGAGTAAAATCTGGCTCAGAAAAGATTCATCATAGCCAAGGAACCATACCAATCACGGCCAAGAGGCTGCCCAAAAATCCCTACACATAAAACATGTCAGGATCAGATTCCGAAGGAGAAAATAAACCCACAATCAAAACATCCAAGATGAAAACAAGGAAGCACGTCACTGTTGCATTCAAACTAAATGGGAAGAACTATCCTTTATGGGCCCGACTAATGAAAGTCGCGATAGGAAGCCGAGGAGGGTATTCCCACATCAAAGATCCACCGCCAGAACCAGAGAACCCCGGGTATGCCGAATGGGAGGACACTGATCTCGTGGTGTTTTCGTGGATCATCGACAACGTCGAAAATGACATAATTGCCGACTTTGCTCACCACCAAACCGCAAAGGCAATCTGGGACAATCTCGATGTAACGTTCGAAGGCAAGAAAGATCCGTATCTTATATACGATCTAGAGGATAAAGCCATCGCACTCCGCCAAGGAAGTCTGGATCTCGAAACCTACTACAGACGAATCCACGGACTGTGGATCAATGTAGATAGGTGTCGAAAACAACCGGTGGATTGTTGCGACAAGGGGGTCAAGCAGTTCCGAGAGTTCTCAAACACCATGAGGCTATTCAAGTTCCTCACTGGACTTAACCCTGAGTATGATACAATTCGAATGGATATCCTCAAAGAGGAACCTTACCCCTCAGTCGAAGAAGCTTACGGAAGGGTCCAGAGGGAGGCGGCTCGATTGAAGATCATGCCACCGGCATCCTCGACACCTACCGAAGTTCCTGGCGTTGGAAGCGCGATACATCATCGGGGGAGATCGGCTACGGGTATGGAGCACAGAGAGACCGGCCAATCAATCGAGGACCACCGCGACCGCCACCCACCAGAGCCAATCACCAAGACGGAGGAAGAATCGACAAAACCAAGCTATGGTGTTCACATTGCGGGAAAAACAAACACACGAGAGATACCTGCTTCCTCCATGTGGGATTCCCCGAATGGTGGGACGAAAAACAGAGGGCACGAGCACAAACGAAGTTCGCTGCCGTCGGAATCGGCGAAACAAGGCAGGGGAATCCCCAAAATCAACCCAGAGAAGGACCAAAGGGAGGACCGAATCCAGGTACCCCAAAATACCCCGGTGATAATGGCGGTGGCAGCAGTGGCGGCGGAGTTCGGGTTGGAAATTTCGTCGAGAGAACGGAAACTCAGATCGAGAGACAGAAATGGAATGGAGGCGCAGCAATAGGAGGTATCGGGTTTGGTCAAGGATCAAACCCTAGATCTTATTGCATTTTAATCCCCAGAATATGAAAGTCATGCAATTTAGTCCGCCACTTATTGATAATCCCAAATGTGACCCCCCAGATCTGGATATTTGCGAAACCAACCCCAAATTCCCTAGAAAGTCCGACTTACACCCCCCAATTAGCCATATCTCCACACATAATCGGTTTACACCGTTGATGAATTTTTCCGCTGCTTTATCTGTAAAAAATACAAAAAATGTTGATAGGAAGGGATGGATTTTTGATTGTGGTGCCACAGACACTATGACACTAGAAAGATCTGATTTTAGTAATTTTAAAGAGGTTACTAAAACTTACATTAGAACTGCCAATGGGGAATTCATTACTGTAGCAGGGGCAGAAACCATAAGAATTTCCCCTACTCTTCGATTATCAAACTGTCTGTTTGTCCCTAGCCTGTCTCAGCGGATAATGTCAGTAAGCCACGTAACAAGGGAATTAAATTGTACACTGCTAATGCATCCAACTTTCTGCATCTTACAGGATATTCAGACGAGGAGGATCATTGGGCGTGGCACTGAGGATCGAGGACTCTACTACGTGGATGGGGTAGCTCAACATGGCAGTGCGATGCTGGCTCACGGGTCCACGAAAGAGGAGGCTTGGCTGTGGCACAGAAGACTAGGACACCCGTCTCATGGTTACTTTAAACTTTTGTTCCCAAATTTTTCTTTACCTAAAGATTTTTCTTGTGAAACTTGTGTTTTGGCCAAAAGCCACAGACAGAGTTTTAAACCTTCAGATACTCGTATGAAATCCATGTTTGATTTAGTGCATGCTGATGTGTGGGGGCCGGCACCTGTTATTGGGGGTAGTGGATTTAGATATTTTGTTACATTCATTGATGATTGCACGAGAATGACTTGGATCTATTTCTTGAAACATAAGTCAGAAGTAATTGACAAATTCATTCTTTTTTTCCATATGATACACACCCAGTTCCACAAAACCATAAAAATTCTTCGTTCAGATAACGGGAGGGAATTTGTTAACACCGCTATGTCCAATTTCTTTCATAAACAAGGTCTCCTTCACCAAACATCCTGTGCTTATACGCCCGAACAAAATGGGGTAGCTGAGAGAAAAAACCGAACCATTCTGGAAATGACCCGTGCCCTTATGATTGAGTCCAACGTCCCAAAATTCCTTTGGCCAGAAGCCGTTGCAACCTCTATCTACCTCATAAACAGACTACCCACCAAAATTCTAAAAACCAAAACCCCCCTTGACATCCTTTCCCAACAAGCCCAAATACCAGAATCCCTTAGCATGCCACCAAAAGTCTTTGGATGCACTGTCTATATTCATATCCCTAAACATGAAAGAACCAAATTTTCCCCTTGCGCAACCAAATATGTCTTCGTGGGATATGAGGTCAACCAAAAAGGGTATAGATGCTACGATCCAAACACTAGGAAAATCATCACCACCATAAACTGTGACTTCCTTGAAACCGAGTTCTTCTATAAACACCACCTTAACAGTCAGGGGGAGACATCCGAAAGTAATTATGGGGACTGTCTAAGTTGGTTTGTGCCACTTCCAAGCCACTCGATTGAGGATCCACCCGAGACGGTTGTCACTGTCGCCGAGCAGGCCCCTCCAGAGTCTCCTCAACCGCGCCCATCTGACCCTCCTTCACCAATATCCGAGGTATGTCCGGAACCAATCTCTGAGGAAAGTTCTACAGTTAATACTAACAATGCAGAAACTGAGGATAATACTGTAGACAGTGATACCGGGAGGTATGTTCTCCCTCCACGAAGTACTCGAGGAATTCCTCCGAAGAGATACTCTCCGGAGAGGATTGGAAAGAAAAGCAGATATGGAGTGGCAAACTTTGTTCAAGGCAATCTGACGAAAATGGCCCGAGCATTTGAGGCTGCATTATATGAAGAACAGGAGATCCCGCAGACTGCTGAAGAAGCAATGAAGTACAAACACTGGAGAGAAGCTATGCTTACCGAGATGAAAGCCTTGATGAGGAATGATACTTGGGTGAAAGAAAAACTGCCAGAAGGAGTGAAGGCTGTGGGATGTAGATGGGTGTTCACTATCAAAAGAAGGCCAGACGGGTCAATCGAACGATATAAGGCCCGACTAGTAGCAAAGGGATATACTCAAACATATGGAGTCGATTATTCCGAGACTTTCTCCCCAGTAGCAAAAATCAACACCGTACGAGTATTATTCTCGATTGCAGCAAACAGAGACTGGCCTCTCCATCAGTTCGATGTCACGAACGCATTCCTACACGGTGAACTACCAAAGCCCGTGTTTATGGTTCCTCCCCCAGGGTTCACTAATGAATTTATGACTGGAGAAGTGTGCAAGCTGAAAAGAACGCTATATGGGCTGAAACAGTCCCCGAGAGCCTGGTTCGGCAGGTTCACCGAAGTAATGAAGAAATATGGGTACCAGCAGAGTAACTCAGATCATACATTATTTCTCAAAAAAAGGGGAGGAAAGATCACGTGTCTCATCATCTATGTCGACGACATGATTATCACAGGAGACGATGAAGAGGAAATAGGTGAATTGAAAAAGAACTTGTTCACAGAGTTCGAGATGAAAGACCTAGGCCTCCTCAAATACTTCTTGGGCATTGAAGTCTTGAGATCAAACCGGGGAATCTTCATAAACCAAAAGAAGTATGTGCTTGACTTGCTTGCAGAAGTGGGAATGATAGATTGCAGACCTGCCGACACTCCAATAATACAGAATCATGGATTACAAATACGTGAAGGAGGAAAGCTCACCGACAGGGGGAGATATCAGAGATTGGTAGGAAAACTCATCTACCTTTCACATACTCGACCAGATATAGCATATGCAGTAGGTGTCGTCAGCCAGTTTATGCACTCACCGCAGGAAGATCATTGGGAAGCTGCCATAAGGATCGTTCGATACTTGAAAGGAACGGCAGACCATGGGGTGCTGTTTGAAAAACATGGTCACTTGGAAGTACATGGGTTCACTGATGCAGATTGGGCAGGAAACCCGAATGATAGAAAGTCAACCGCCGGGTACTTCACTTTTGTAGGAGGAAACCTTGTCACTTGGAGAAGCAAGAAACAGAAGGTGGTTGCGTTATCAAGTGCAGAAGCAGAGTTCCGAGGCATAAAGAGTGGCCTCACCGAGATATTATGGTTAAAAAGACTCATGGCTGAACTTGGTCTTCATTCATCACAACCTTGTAAGTTGTTCTGTGATAATAAAGCTGCGATTAGCATCTCAGAAAACCCGGTTCAACATGATAGGACTAAACATGTGGAGGTGGATCGACATTTTATAAAGGATAACATTGAAGCCAAAATTGTCGAGTTACCGTTTGTTAAGTCCGAAGATCAATTGGCTGACATATTGACTAAGGCAGTGAATTCGAAGTCGTTCCGAGAAGCACTTGACAAGTTGAGTGTTGGAAATCCCATCACTTAACTTGAGGGGGAGTGTTGGAAAGCTAAGTTGAAGTGTTCCAAAGAGGATGTGGAGTCCCAACATGTTGGAAGTGTATAACATTTATTATGGAGGGTTCCAATAAGTATAGTTCCTAGAACATTTATATCTAGAGTCCTATATAATGTATCCTCCATGTACTCTCAAACAATCAAGTAAATAAAAACATCTTTCTTCCTATCTTTCTTCATAGTAAGCGTAAGGCGCTTCGTCGGGCACGTTGAAAGGATACTGCACGAGGTTTCCATCGTCCTGCATCTTCAGCCTGAAAATCCCTCTCCCGTGGTCGGTCTCAGAGGCGCTGGCCGGGGAGGAGGGTGTCTGTCGGGTGGTCGAAGCTCTGCCAGATTATTCTTGAATTTGAATCGTAGAGAACAAAGTTGCCGTTGTCGAGCATTGAGGCGGACGCGATGGCTGTGGAGAGGTTGATGACGTCTACGTCTTGGCCTTGCCTCCGGCGCAGGATTAGGTGTCCCTCGGGGGATAGTAGAAGGGAGACGGTGTCGTTGGGGACGGTTGGATTGGTGTCCCTATTGGCTGTCCAGACTACGGTTTTGTCGGGAAGAAAGATGCCGAAAGCGTAGGTGTTGAGGTGTTGGGGGAAGAATCCGAAGGCGAAGACGCCGGAGGGGGAAGGCCAGGAGGAGTTGGGAGTGATGGAAGAACCTAAGGTGATGTTGGATGATCTTATTTGAGCTTCTGCTGCTGAAGATATCAGAAGGAGAAGCAAGATTGTTAGGATGGACATTGCTGTTTGTATGTGTACTGCTTTGCTGCTGCTTCTATTTTGAATTGATTAAACTCAATAGTTTACTTTCTGTTTTTGTGTAAGAATATGGTAAAGAAAAAAGTTTTGCGAAATATTTCTCTCTAGTGTTCAATTTCTTTTGTGTTTTCAATTTAAGTCTTGGGATCTTAAACACATTCCACATAATTATCATTAAATTAAAGTCTTGGTCTTAAAGAAATTCCACATAATTATCATTACGTCTTGGACTTGAAGTAATTATCTTTAAAATAGAAAAAAATTCTAAAACAGTGTGAAAAATAGGAAAATTTTCTGAAAAAATCAGAGATCTTTTTGTAGTCGGAGTAATTCACTCATTACCGTGGAATCCTACTTGATAATTTCGTTGCCTCTTTGCTAATATCCCTGCTTTTCTTTCTATATGAATAAATAAATATTTCACAAATGAAAATTAATATTATAATCTAGAAACTGATCACAACAAACAGAAAGGAGGGTTTGTAGATTCCAAGCATTTGTGTAGAAAAATAAAGGGTTTTGATTTTTTCAACATTTTGAAATTAATTAGACGTTAAAGAAGACATGATTAAGAAGTATTTTGTAAAATAGAAAATTATAGTATTTTGAACTTTTCAGGATGAATTTTTAGATATTCAGATTTTTTATAATTAATAAAGTAAAATATAAATGGGTATATCGGGATATGATGGGTATAGTTATATGCTTATATTAATTCTAGTTTTATGATTAGAATTAATCCCTACATGCATAAGAAAGATGATTAATTTAATTTTTGGCTCTTATAGTAGTAAAGATGTATGAAATGAAACAGTGATTATGAATTATAGATTTTTATAATAACACAGTTATTTTACTTTATTACAAGAAAGCTATTAACATCCATTTATTCCAAGTATATGTAAGACCAAGACATCACGGAATTGACAGCACTAAATTTGTTACATTTGTAGAACTAGTTTTACCATCCGTGCTATGCACGGGCTAAATTATCTTCAGGAAATAATAAAATATGTTTTTTTAAAAATAAAATATTGTTGAATTTTTTGATATTCATCAATAAAAACGATTGAAATATTGTATAAATATGATTATTAACATTTCAAAATCATACTTTTACTACTACATCTATTAATCTATCGATCTCCTATAACGGAAAGATATGAGAGAAAGAAATAGAAATAGAATAGGATATACAAACATAAGATTGATAGTTACTAAACACAAAAATAAATTAAATACTTCTTATAAATTCGAACAACACATAGAATTCAAACATCTTCTTAACAAAAACGTTACAAACATCTCTCTAAAGCAAGTAATTCATACATTTTGAAAGACTTCTTTGCATACAACATTAAGAGTAGAATCACTTCTACTATCAATCTCATCCCCACAAACAAAAAATCTTCAATCCTTCACGACTTGTGACTCTAGATATAGCAACATAAAGTTGTCTATGACTGAAGACCGGTTTTTTAAAAAATAATCCAACATGGGACAATGATTGGCCTTGACTTTTGTTAATGGTCATTGCATATGACACAGCCAGAGGAAATTGGCGTCTTTGGAATTTGAAAGGTAGCCTTGGATCAGACGATATCAATGACATTCGCGGAATCAGAACCTTATCACCAATATTATGACCCCCCAAGACACGCGCCTCCAAAACATAATCACCTAAACGGGTAATTATCAATCTAGTGCCATTACACAAGACCAGCAAGATGCAGAACATTCTTAGAAAGAAAAAGAGAGAAAAAACATTAGAGCAGACTTGTATAGTAAATCAAGCTAGGGGGAACTTGAGAAGGAAGAAGGTCTTGGAGGTATGGGAATCTCCACAGTTCCTTCCAACATTAGCAAAACTTTCTTCATTGTTGGACGCAGCGACGGGTCATATTGCACACACCATATCCCTATCTTCACCATCCTCTCCACTTTCTTCTCCTCCACCATCTCATCCCCCACCAGATTTCCAATCATCCTCGATGAATAACAGTCGTAAACCCAATCCTCGAGAATGGCCTCATCCTCACTCCTGCTCCAATCAACACACTTCCTACAACATATGATCTCCAACAACATCACTCCGAAGCTATAAACATCTGCTTTCACCGTGATCGCCTGCTTCTGGTACCACTCCGGCGCTACATAGCCCTTAGTCCCTCTTATCCCAGTATACGTATTAGTCTGATCTTGCTTCAGGAGCTTCGCCACCCCGAAATCTGATATCTTAGCACGCCAGTTATTGTCCATGAGTATGTTCTGTGGTTTTATATCGCAATGAATGATTTGCGTCTCACACTCTTGGTGTAGATACTGTATTCCCCTCGATATATCTCGAGCAATCTTCATCCGTTCCTCCCAGCTAAGCCGTTTCTCTTGATTGAAAAGTATGTCTGCGAGGGTTCCGTTGCTCATGTACTCAAACACCAGCAATTTGTTGTCTCCATCAAAGCAGTAACCTAGGAGCCGGACTAGGTTCCGGTGATACATCTTCCCGATCGTATTCAGCTCTGTCTGAAACTCTACCTCTCCTTGTTCAATTTCCTTCTCCAACCTCTTCACCGCCACCGTTTTCTGGCCATTCTGCAGAACCCCTTTGAACACCGTGCCGGAAGCTCCTCTCCCGAGCTCTTCCTTGAAACCATCCGTTGCTTCGGAGAGATGCTCGAATGTGAACGCTTGCAACGAAATTCCCTCCACAAAGTTGGCTCCGTCGTCCTTATTGATCTTGTTGTAGTCCTTCCGCTTCTTGTGAAACAAGATCCCAGAAATTGACAATGCTAAGACGCCTATAGACATAAGCACAATACCGATGATGAGGATGTCTATACACCGCTCTTTCTTGTTGATTCTTTTACCTCCAATGTCGGGTACCACCGTGTTTGTATTGAAGCGAATGAGAGCCATGTTTGAGTTTCCCAGAGACCTTTTGCCGAATCTTAATGGAAGCTTTTGCTTTCGGCATATGTTATCTTTGAAGAAAGCTGCTTCGCAGTTGCAGTCATCGAGGCATGCTTTGCTGCACTCTTCTTTACTTGTCATCTTGTCCAAAATCTCATACGAGTTATCCTCCCATTCGGTGTTTTCGACTGTTCTCATATCGTCCGTTTTGGGACAGCCATGTGCCGAGAAGTTTCTTGAACAGCCGGCTGTGTTGTTGCCGGACAGAACAGAGACGAAACCGGGAAGACACTGACATTCCGGCGCATTATCCATGAGAATACAGAAGGCGTTGACCCCGCAAAAACCTTTTGGATCACACTCGTTGTCTGTGGAGGACCATCTCCTGGTCATGGTGAGATTATCGAGTGAGAGAGAGTAGATGCGGAAGATTCCTCCGACGTCGAGCCTCATGAGATTGATGTATCCCTGCGTAGGGAATCCACCATTGGATATATTCTTCAGAGGCAAGCTACCGTTGAACAGAGAGAGTCGGCCGTCGATGTCAAGGTTGAGAGAGATATTACTACCTGCTCCGGCTGTTACTGATGCATAGTAAGCGTAAGTCCCTGTGTCCAGCGTGTTGATAGGATACTGCACGAGGTTTCCATCGGTCTGCATCTTCAGCCTGAAAATCCCTTTCCCGTAGTCGGTCTCTAAGGCGCTGGAGAAGAGCTCTTTCCCTGGCTGGAGGCGCTGGCCGGGTAGGAGGGAGTTGGTCGGGTTGTCGAAGCTCTGCCAGATTATTCTTGAATCAGAATCGTAGAGTACAAAGTTGCCGCTGTCGAGCATTGACGCTGATGCGATGGCTGCGGAGGGGCTGATGACGTCTACGTCTTGACCTTGTCTCCGGCGCAGGATTAGCCTGCCGTCAGTAGATAGTAGCAGGGAGACAACGTCGGCAGGGACGGTTGGATCGCTGTCCCTATTAGCAGTCCAGACGACTGTTTTGTCGGGAAGAAAGATGCCGATGCCGTAGCTGTTGACGTTTTGGGGGAAGAATCCGAAGGCATAGACTCTGGAGGGGGAAGGCCAGGAGGAGTTGGAGGAGGGTGTGAGGGAAGAGCCTAAGGTGATGTTGGATGATCTTCTTTGAGCTTTTGCTGTTGTAGAAATGAGAAGGAGAAACATGATTGTGAGGATGGACATTTCTGTTTGTCTGAGTACTGCTTTGATGTTTTCGCAGCTTATTTATTGATAAAATATGACTTTTTTTTTTCCTGAATAGATGGAGTAATAGTTATTCTTATGATAAAAAGTTTAAATATGGGACACTGAGATCTGTTTATTTGATATTTTAAATTGAATGATTTTTAAAATTCATCAGATTTTCTTTTTCTTTGACTCCATGGATATTATATAGGGAAAGAGTCAGCGTTTTCTTTTCTTGTAGGACTGGAATTTGGAAAATTGCACACACATTTATTGGAAGTGAACGTAACGCTTTTATTTTAAAGAGTGGACTAATATTGTGGTGCTGTTAATTTCCAGACTGAAATGGGTAGAGTATAACGTTTATTATGGGACAGTGGAAATTACTATTTGTATCAGATATTTAGATAGTATTGTTATGGGTAAAGAGTATAACCTTTAAAATGAATTACTTCTTACATCACACAATAAGACTCCCATTTGATGGGAGCACATATTTTAAGAAATGTAAATAATAGTAGTGAGTTGGTAAAGTTGGTAAAGTTAATGGAATATGAAATTTACTTTTTTATATTGGTTTTATAATAGAATGCGAGTAAAATAAATTAGTGGAATTTGAGACCTACTTACCATTTATGATAAAAGTGAAATGTGATTCAGGACGAACCAAAATAGAAAAATATGACTCTTATTGTGGGATGAAGGGAGTACTAGTATTTTTTACTTAAAATAAAAAAAGTTTTTTTACTTGAATTAATCTCAATCAGATTTAATGCCTTTTTTCCAAGTCTAAATTCTACAAAGGTGACAATCTAATTTCCACGAATGTTTTTTTCTCTATTCAATTTTCGTTGTAACTTTCATAATGAAGTCTTGGTCTTGAGAAAATTCCACAACTATACACATATGGAGTACTTGTGAATGAATAGTTATACTTCCTTAGTCCCATAATAGGAGTTACATTTGTGCACGATTTTAAGAAATATGAAGAATAGTGAGTTGGAAAAATTAATGAAACATGAGGTTCACTTTTTTATATTAATTTTTATAATAGAATCTGAATACAGTGAGTTAGTGAAATATGAGATCTACTTATCATTTATGGTAAAAGTGAAATGTGACTCTTATCGTGAGATAGATTAGATACTGATAGGATAAACCTCCTATCGGGCTGATCGGCGTCCGTAGATCGGCGATCGATAAATGTCTGTCGCGGGCGAGTGCCCGTCGAGCACGACGGTTTTCTCACTTGGAGAAGAGAATGAACAATAATATTGATATTCTTGATTGATTTCTCAAATGATTACAATAACTCCTATTTATAATGCTAATAATTAACTTAATGAACAAGAAAACAAAGATATGGAAAAAATATGCAAATCCTAATTTATCTAACTAATAATGCTCGTATCAACTCCCCCACGGTTGAAATCCACCTTGTCCTCAAGGTGGGAACTCGACAACCAAATCTGGTGCTGTGCGCGGAACGTCTTCCGTCGGGCAGCGGCGCAACTTTGGTTCGAGATGGTGGAATGCATAACTGGTTGCAATGTGCGGGCGGATTCCCGTCGGGCAGCGTCGTAGCTATGGTTCGATCGGTATGGCTAGTTGCTGTGCGCGGTGGATTCCCGTCGGGCAGCGACGTAGCTGTGATTCGATCGGTGGAGGGTGAGATCGCGATGAAAGCACCAATTTGATAGGATAAACCTCCTATCGGGCTGATCGGCGTCCGTAGATCGGCGATCGATAAATGTCTGTCGCGGGCGAGTGCCCGTCGAGCACGACGGTTTTCTTACTTGGAGAAGAGAATGAACGATAATATTGATATTCTTGATTGATTTCTCAAATGATTACAATAACTCCTATTTATAATGCTAATAACTAACTTACTTAACAAGAAAACAAAGATTTGGAAAAGATACGCAAATAAACAAAGATGTGGAAAAGATACGCAAATCTCTAATTTAACTAACTAAATAATGCTCGTATCAACTCCCCCACGGTTGAAATCCACCTTGTCCTCAAGGTGTGAACTACGACACAATGAAGAGAGTCGAAAACATCAGAAACCAAATCTGGTGCTGTGCGCGGAACGTCTTCCGTCGGGCAGCGGTGCAACTTTGGTTCGAGATGGTGGGAAGGCATAACTAGTTGTTGTGCGCGGGTGGATTCCCGTCGGGCAACGAGGGTGTTTCCCTTAACAAGCACCGGTGGCGAGTTTCGCTCGGCGGTGGAGATAAATTTCCGGCGGCCAACAGGCTCGGCGGACGATGGTGGAGTTTCTGTGCGCGGGAGTCGCTCCCGTCGGGCAGATAACTCGGCGGCTGATAGAATACTCCGGCGTCCAATTAGGATCGGCGGAGGGAATCCAAAATTAGGATTGGAAAACACACGTTATCTTTGGTGGAGAAAATATTTCATTAATTGATTGAATGAATAAAAAAGATAACAGTCTATCCTATTTATAATGCTACTGACTTAATGAACAAGAAAACAAAGATATAGAAAAAGATATGCTAAATCTCTATAATATCTAAACTAAATAATAATAATAGTGGTTCGTATCAACTCCCCCACGGTTAAAATCCACCTTGTCCTCAAGGTGGGAACCACGAAGCAAAAAGGGGAGTTGAAAGCAGAAGCTTCGGTGAGGCAACTCCTCCTGGATCAAACACACACAGAACAGATGAACGTCTCCCTTCTTCACTTCCATAAAAAATCAACAAAGGAGACCCAACTTTGTCGGAAAAATTCCTTGCCAAATCGAAAAGCTTGTCCACGCCTCCCAGAATGCCCAAGCATGGCATGTCATTACTCGGAGGGATCAACCTTGCATCTTTGTCGAGCGATGTTGATCGATGATTCATACTTAGAACATCACCGACATTCAAATCCACATAGACACAAGCAATTACGTGCAAATCGGTGTAAGCACCACTCCTTTCTTGCCCCAACAATTTCCAACAACATTTTTGGATGACACTTGAACAACATTGAGTGAGGCGATTATCTTCTCCACTTCACCAATAGAACCATCCTCCTCTTTATCTTCTAGCAATATCTCCTCATTTTCACCAATCTTCTCATCATATACCCCAACGAGCACTTGCGGTGGCTCATTGTCGTTCTTGACAATCCCTTTGTTCTTGAGGAACTCTCCAGGGGACTCGTTGTTTGGAACATCAAGAGGAGCGCCATCATTGTGAACATCGGTAATGTCATTGGGAACATCATCACCGAATACTATCGTGGGAGTATTATCAGTTTTCTCTTCGGCTAAATTCTCATCTTGAATGTTCTCCTCAAACTCCTCCCCATCATCCGCATAACAGAGAATGCGTTGTTTACACACATGTCCCATCACCCATTTCTCGGGACAGTGCCAGCAGAGACCCAACCTGGATCGTTCTGACTTCTCCGCCTGGGAGACCCGTATTAGCGGCAGGCGTGGCTGCTCCGGAGTTTGACTGGTCACACGTGCGGGCTGACTGTACAGGTCCCGCGTTGGCTTTTCGGTGGAGTAGCGGGGCTGGTGGGAGGCGGGCTGGACTCGCGCTCTCACCTCCTCTCGAGGGCGACGGTCCCAGCACGTCTCCGAGCGTCTAGGCCGGTCCACGGTCGGGTAGCCGAGGGCCTGCTGTTGCACCGGTGGGTCCCAGCACGTTGGGCGGTGCCGCTGCGTTGCGGTTGTCGGGTAGCGATCAAACCCTAATTAGGTCTGATGATCTCCGCAATCAGATAGGTGGCCACCCCTCTCGACGTAGCCACCGCGGTGTCGGGGCCAAGCGTCTTGCGCGCGATCGCGGTACCGGATGGGCTCGTATCTCGGCCGTGGGCGACGATCAAGTGGATCCAAGTGGTGTGAGACATAGGGTGATTCTGGATCAGGCCACGACGGCGGACGGAGTACTCCCACCCGGCTGCTCGGAGGGTCCCAACTGGTTACAAGGCGAGGTTGGACCGGCTGGTAGGGACGGAATGGCTGTGTGGCCTGAGGGAAGTCGTATTGACGACGACGATAGCCAGCGTAGTCGTATGACATGTCGACGGACTGAAGCGTGGTTGTGGTGGATGATGATCGTCTGACTTCGACGCGGCACGCCGGAATCCTTCTCGTCGGGCGTTGTAGAAGTAGTGTTGTTCGGCGGCTAGAGCTCGGCGGACAGGCGGGACTCGACAACCAAAGCAGTTGCTGTGCGTGGAATGTTTTCCTTCGGGCAGCGGTGTAGCTTCGGTTTGAGATGGTGGGAGGGCCAGCTCTCAATGAAAGCATCAGTTGATAGGATAAACCTCCTATCGGGCTGATCGGCGTCCGTAGATCGGTGATCGATAAATGTCTGTCGCGGGCGAGTGCCCGTCGAGCACGACGGTTTTCTCACTTGGAGAAGAGAATGAACAATAATATTGATATTCTTGATTGATT